>NW_020958314.1:32993-34767 GCF_003031625.1 Empidonax traillii | reverse complement strand
TGGCATAGGAAAAGGGGTTCTATGGAGCTGCATCTGAAAGGTCACACAGTTTCCTTCCTTGATCTTTTACCATGAACAATTTTAGAAGGCATTAAACATTTCAGAACAGTCTAGCTAAACAAATTTTTGCTTATCCTGTCATTGAATTGAGTTCAACCGATTCCAGTAAGTCTGCTGGGGGGGGGGGGGGGGAAGAGCCCCCCAAAACAGCTCCAAAATACAGTACACATGCCAGTCACTAAATTCAAACTTGAGTCAATGCCAAAACAGCATAAACTAGACAGAGAAGTAATTATTCAATAGCTGACAGTTTGAAAAGAGAGAAATGAGAGCAGTGATTCTCATTTTCTGAGACAAAATCGACTTAATTCGCAGCAAACTGAACAGAGCTGTTAAAAGTGTGTCATAATTCAAAGAGATAAAAGCACAAGACCAGTACCATGGGTTTAGCACTCAATAGCTTCTTATGGTTCACTCCAGAGCTGGGAATTATCAGCAATAAATACTTTCAGGCCTATAAAACTCTATGAACTGCCCACTATAGATCCAGGACCAGGGGGAGCTTGAACTTATTCTTTCTGAAGGATCTTGCAGGTCCTTCTCAGTTCACCACAAACTTCACCCCACCCCAGCTTTACAGACATACACATATAAAAACAAATATGTACAATACATAGAAAACAAACAATTAGAGGACACAAGCAGCAGCAAGATGTTGACCCCCATAAGGAAGTCAGCGCTTCATCATCCCTTTATCCCAGACCTGCAGCCTCACGCTGCCAAAGCCTTTAAAAAGCAAGGAGGAAAAAACCAAAACACAATGCTACCTGAGCTCACAGCCCCAGCCTCTCAAAATGCAGAAATCTGTGTCTTTTGGTGCACTAAAACACACTTTAATCCCCCCCTGCTTCAGCGCAACACACCAGCAGCGACACCGAGAGTTCACCCACATTGCCCACGAGCCAAAGACCAGTCTACCTCCCCCAGAATTAATTTCATTTTGCAGCCTGCCCTATTGATGATTTCCCCTCTGCCCTCCAGCCAGTGCATAATCAACATTTCTTTTCCAGGGCTCTCCAGTCTCCCCCTCCCCACCGACCCTCACGCCCCAAGTACAAGCGCGGGGTCAGGAGATGGGCCAGGAAGCTTTATTGTTCCAACTCCCAACGCTGCCTCTGCCTCTCCACTTTGAAATCCCGGGGCAGGAACGCTCACACAGGCCTGATTAGGAGGCAGCATTTCCTCCAGGAGGCTGCCCAGTGCCTCGGTGGGGCCTGGCAGCTGATTCATGGGGATTCTTTTCATGTTTGCTCACCGGCCTCACCAAACCCTTCCTGCTCCAGCCTCTGCTGGGGCAACAGGGCTAAAAGCAATCAAATCTCACCAGGATAACTGCAGCTGCTTTCCAGATCCCCAAATGAAAAACATGGAGTGTTTACATTTTCATTTAGCACGCAGCTTACCTGCAGAAACTCTGTATATATATATATATATATAAAATAATATGCTGGCTCTTATCAGCTACCTCTGAGTCATCCACGCTGCAGGAAAACACAACTCCCCCACTGCTGCATTGCCAAGCTCCACGCTGGGGAGGGAGGGCCAAAAATACAGCTCTCCCTCACCAATTTTCCCTGTGCTGGAGGAACTGAACATGCTCATCACCCATCAGCAGTTGTCCACACTCAGACACCCCCCCAGGATTAATAAAACGTTGTGTCATCGCCATGACCAACAGCTGAGCTTAAGGAGCTGAGATGATTCATGTCACCAC
>NW_020958314.1:29674-32466 GCF_003031625.1 Empidonax traillii | reverse complement strand
GGGAGGGCCAAAAATACAGCTCTCCCTCACCAATTTTCCCTGTGCTGGAGGAACTGAACATGCTCATCACCCATCAGCAGTTGTCCACACTCAGACACCCCCCCAGGATTAATAAAACGTTGTGTCATCGCCATGACCAACAGCTGAGCTTAAGGAGCTGAGATGATTCATGTCACCACACAGAGCAAGGAACTTGAAAATAAAAGCACTGATAGGTAGGAAATATTACTACACAGACATATATATATATGTAATTGTATGTTTATTATGTAAGCTATAAATTGTATTTCAAATACAAATTATATATACCATATAAATATATCAATTATATATAAATTATACTTATGATTTTTATATGATTTATAGCAACATACAAATATAAATTGTATATCAATTATGTAATACCTTTAAAAATACATTATATCAAGCGCTACATTACAAATATTTATAAATATATATATACAAAAATAATAGATATAAAATTATATACTAAACTAATACATATAAAAATTAAGCCCTGGTCACCAGGCAAAACATGAGTGCTGAGTGTATTAAAGCAGTGAAAAATGCAGGGTTTTTAAACTCAAGAAGACAATTTCTCCCAAGGTATTTTCTGCAGCACGGAAACCACCAGAAGTGCTTTAATCTAAAGCAAACATCTCCACGTGATGGAAGAGAGGGAGAGGGGGAAGAGTGCAGGCTGCTTTCAGTCTTACAGGACAGAATTCATTTGCTACTGGGAATTTCTTCCTGCAGGTTACCCTGGGATGGAATCGGCTGCCAAATCCTGGAGCCACGGACCCTCAGAGCACAGACCTCCCTCCAGGACAACTGCAAAGTCCTTAAAATCCCCCAAGGAGTCCTTGAAATCCCACCTTTCCACCTTTGGGTCCCAGCTATTTCAGTAGGGCTTCCCCTTGCCGTGCAGCAGCTCGTGACTGTATTTCGAATTTACTGCTTGGAGGGGGAGATGAAAAGATTTCACGTGGGGATTTAAACAAACAGGGCCCTGGAACAGCACAGTCCTTGTCTGAAGTGTCCAGAGTCCCTTTGTGCCTGTCCTTGCAACCAATTACAAGCTATCCTTTTGATTTATCAAAAAGCAAACCAACAATCCCCCCCACACACACACTTCACTATTTGCATATTCTTGGTTTTGTTTGTTTGTTTGTTTGTTTTACCTTAGCTGTTAAAATGCTCTTTTGGGGCTGAACTTTTTTGATCTGAAAGGCATTTCGTTGAAAATAAGAAAAAAAAAAAAATAAAAGAAATGAAACCCCCAAATCCCTATATACTCTATGTCAACACTTATTTTGAGGAAATATATTCCCACTTCCCAGGCATTGTGCCTGGATTGCCAGGGCCAGAACACAGCCAGGTGCCCCAATAAAAACAGAGAAACCAACTTATTTTGGTGGTGCAAACTTCCAGGTTTCTGAAGACCCTTGCTGATCAAACCCCATCAATATCCCAAGAATCAATTTACGGATGTGAAGGAGCCATTTTCTACATATATGAAAAGCAACAGATGGAGCATAATTCTCAGTTGCTGTGATGTTCCTGTTACTGCAGCAATAACGAGGCTCAGCAAAGCTGCCTCTCCCAGGAGCTGCAGAGCCAGGATGATTAAAAAAATATATATATATTAATTAAAAAAAAAAAAAAAGAGGAAAAAAAAAGGCAGGGGGAGGAGGGAGGGACAGATTGCCTCCACCTGGCTGAATTCCAGTGATTTAGATTTTTGCAGGCTGCCCAAAAAAAAAAAAAAAGTTGCAAAGCTGTTTCCTCTCCCAGCTCAGTTTAATTATCTGCTGCTGTTTGACTCGTGACCAGGGAAGAACCCTCCTCCGAAGCGGTGCCAAGTGTCCAAACAAGCTGTAACCAGCACAAGGACTGTCCCCCACTGCCTGCACCCACCTGCCAGGAGCACCACTGACCTTTCAGCTGGGCAAGCACCTTCCCCCTGCCAGGAAAGGAGTTTTGCCTGCCCTAAACCAGGGATTGGGCCTGGATTACCGGGCCCAGACGCCTCAGCTGCAGAGGGGAGTCCAAGGCACGGCTAAGCAGGTGCAGACACCAAAAGAACATGGTTAATGTCTCACTGGTGAGCGCAAAACCTGCTCCTGAGTCTGCTTTTTAAAAGGGAAAGGGGGAGGAGGTCAAGGTTTGCTGTGCAATCCGTGCAGCTGAAGCTGCACTGGTTAACATCCAAGGTAAACACCACTCCAGCATTTACAGCCATCACCAGCATTCCTCCAGCCTTCCACGCTGGAAGAAACCTGTGCTTGCCCTTTTTGGGGTTTTTTTCCCTTTTTCCCCTAAGTGTTTTCTTCCCAGAACAATTTCCAGGAGGTGAACGAGGTGAATATTTTGCATCACTTCACAGACCCGAGATACCTGAGTGTAAAACACGGGCCTTCCAGGGCCAGGTGCCCCGAGAAAAACAGAGACACCAACTTATTTCGGCAGTGTAAATAAACCTCCAAGTTCCTGAAGACCTCTGCTGGTCTCAAAGGGCTGCTTGTGCTTGGCAACACCCTATTATGAACCACTATCAAACTCTTACACCAAGTCACCCACCACTGAAGCAAATGAACCCATGGAAAACACTTTTAGATCACGCATCCACTTCCAAACTATGACAAGATATTCACTTTTCCTGCTGAAGGCTCTGTTAGAACTCCACAGGGAAGGGAAGCCGCCTGCACAGGTGCTCGCTGAGGCACCTACACAGCTTTTGACACATCCCTGCAACAAAGAAAAATCCCACAACAATTGGGAAGGGCTCTCTC
>NW_020958314.1:20485-29413 GCF_003031625.1 Empidonax traillii | reverse complement strand
TAGATCACGCATCCACTTCCAAACTATGACAAGATATTCACTTTTCCTGCTGAAGGCTCTGTTAGAACTCCACAGGGAAGGGAAGCCGCCTGCACAGGTGCTCGCTGAGGCACCTACACAGCTTTTGACACATCCCTGCAACAAAGAAAAATCCCACAACAATTGGGAAGGGCTCTCTCTGCAGGATCCCCGCAGCACCTCCACCGGCCAGAAACGATTGAGCTGGCTGGGTTTGCTCAGATCAGATCTGTGCCCACACCAACCACTTCCGCTGCCGAAACCGCAGGGACTGCACGGGGCAAAACCACAACCTATCATTTCGTGCCTCTCAACAAGGCAGCACCAACGAACTGCCAGCTGGAGAGCTGCGCTTCATCCCCAGGAGATCTCCAAGGGAGGGATTTTCATCCTGGGCAGGCAAGGATTCCACCCATCCTCACATTTAGGGGGTTCGCGTTCTGTAAATTCATCTCCCCCCTGTTGCAGTTTCCCCCCTGGATGTTTGTCACGGCTTCTTTGGCCAGGGCAGATGGCAGTAAATCAGGGTGCAGCAGCGGGGAAAATCCCTCTTTTAAAACCAGATACAGCCTGAGAGCAGCAGCTCACTTTTGGCCGAGATCGGTGCCGAACTTGGGACATCGCAGAATCGCAGTTTTTCAGAAGGCAGGGAAAAAAAACATCATCCCGTGGACACAGATCAGAAAACCACGTTGTTTTCTCACTTGCAAACGCTAACTCGGAAAGGCACTTAACAAAAGAGCGGGAATTATTAAACCATCATGGCTCAAACACCGTCCCGTGGGGCTTGCTGTCACTCCAGGTAGTCTCCTCAAGAATTAGACAGGCACTCCCAGACAGCAAACACGGCTCTTCAGTCCTGCACAGCAAATTTAGCTGCAGCCCTGGCTCGTCAGGGTTTTTTGCCTTACCCCAGCAGGTCCTGGCCCTTCAGGGCTGCCATGCCCTCAGAACGCAGGGGCAGACAGGAAGCCTCTGTCCTATCTGGGAGTTGCCACCAGCTCTCCCATTTCTCCCCCTCTCACTCACTTCCTATTGATTTCTCCTGTCTTACACTGCAGCTTTTTCCTATTTCCTTTGTCTCGCTCGTTATAGCTTCCCTCCTTTAATCCTCCTCTTTTTTTCCCCCCCGTTTTCCACCCCTTTTCTGGGAGCTTTGATCTCAGTCCCTGCTCATCAGAGTCCTCTTTTGCATCTGGGCACACCAAAAAGGCAGAGGTGCCACAGAGTACTGAGAGGAGACGCCTCGTCTGATGTGCTGCCAACAAAGCTGCACCAACAGCCACTATCATAACAGGGGGAAAAAAGACTTTCAAGCAGCCATCAGATGCTTTGGGTTGAGCCTGCAGGTTGGAGCTTGCATGTTTATGGGAGTGGTGGACTCCGAATCCTGTACCTGTCTCGCATCAGTCTAGGGCTTTATTAAACACATGGGTCTTTTCCTCCACACTGGGAAGTGCTTGCTCAGGTCAATTCGGGTATAACCTAAGCTTTGCAACCCCCTTCCAGTCCTGAAGCTCACTCAGGACTCCATGAAAGAGTATCTAACTCTTCCTAATTCCACTTGGGAAGTCACCCCAGCCCTTGGTAAAACAGCTGCCTGTGATGCCACAAACCAGGATTCACAGCCTGCAAATAAATTCAAAACCAGCTCCTCACACAAACAAGAGCAGTTGTGCTGCTACTCACAGATTCAACAAGGAACAGCACTTGGAAAAAAAATTAAGATTTCCACCAATATCCCTGAGGATTTCCAATGCCATGGTCACAGGTTTGATCCTCATACAGGCCACTGACTTAAGAGCTGGACTTGATAATCCTTGTGGGTCCCTTCCAACACAGAATATTCAGTGATTCTGTGATATCTCAGGAGCTCAGGAGCAGATGTAAAATCAGTTTGAGTCTTGCCTTTGCATATACAGTTCTTGTGTCAACCGAGAGCAACCAAGAGCTCCCAAAACCTGGAGGTTCCCTCTTGGGTTTCAAGTACCAACACTGCAAATTTTTACCACCAAAAGAGGCCCTCCTGCTTAATTCACACACTCCAGTCCATCTTGTAACAAAACCCTGCTCCCTGACCATAAAAGGTTGACTTTTTTGGATGAACTGAGCCCAGATTATTTACAAGATTATTTCAAGCACAGAAACCTGTGCTGCGATGGGCGATCCTCGGGGAGGACACGCTCATTTCGCTTTCCCAGCGCCAGAGCAACTCCAAGAAGCACCTTCCCCACCAACCATCACAGCCCAGACCTTTCCAGTGTTGTCAAAACAAGGCTTAAAATAGCCACCCCATCGCATCGAAGCCTTTGCCAAGCGATGTAAACACCGAGGCTTCTTAATTCACCATCACCCTGGGCTGGACGGTGCGACCCTGCAAGGAAAGGTTCCTGCCCAGGAGCCTCAGGAGTCAGAGACACCACCCTGAAACCCCTCAAGGAAAGGCTGCAGAGCGATAACAAAGCACCAGCAACCCCCCCCCCCCTCCACCCCGTTTAGGAGTCGCCGTCTGAGCAGTTGTTTGTTTGGCTTTTGCTATTTATACTCAATGCTTACATTTGAAACATAAGGACGCTGCTTTTTTTCCTGTCATTTTTAATATATTTGTTTTTACGTGTTTTCTTTTGGGAAAGAAAAATGAGCAAACCTTGTTTCTTCCTGTCTTTTCCTCTGTGTGTGCTGTTCCTATTATTTTTTTTTTTTTTTATGTATCCTGCCTTGCATTTTATCCCTTGTACATTCTTCATGTACACTGCACATTTTACATCTCCTTTTAATTTTACTCGTTTGCTCCTGCTTCCCCTGTCCTTATTTTAAGCCTTCTCTTCTGATGATGAAACATTATCTACATCCAGGCTCCTGACCCTCAGTTTAATCAAGCTGAGACATGAACGAACACTTTTATTCTTTAAAACCTAACAATTATGCAGAGCAGGGCCACAGAGCAGAGCATCACCTACCTGAAAATATGCATTTAAGCCTATTTTCTCTCAGTGCTATTGACATCTCTAACACAGGAAAACCTAGTTATCTCAAAGCAGATAAAATATCAGGCCCAGAGTGAAAGAAGGGAGAGTTCTTAGGAAGGGGAATATTTGCAGAGCCTCAGGAATGCTACAAGAAGCACTTTTATTAGCAACTCTGACCACCCAAACTCGAGGATAATGCAAATGGGATTCATTAGTAAGTCTCCTACTGCTGGTTTTCGGAGGGAAAGGAGAGGTATTCAATGAGAAACCTGGAAGGTAAAGCCTTGAAGCAAGAGCCTGAGCTTATCTTTGAAGCAGCACAGCCAACATACCTCCCTGGTGACCCAGAAGGACCAGCTGGAGGTTAAGTGGAGAATTCAGTCTCCAGACCAAAGCAAACACTGCTCCTCTCTGAGACACTCTGCATAACTATGAGCTACAGCCCTGGGCTGGCTGGGGGGGGATTGATGGTTATAACCATGAGAGGCAAAGGATGCTCCCCAAAACACTGTGGGAAAAACAACACTTAATGTTAAAAATCCTGCTGGTTATACTCCAAAGCTTCTTGGGAAAGCAGGGAAACAGGAGGCACTGAAGCTACTCAAATTCACACCAATGCTTAAAGACATAAATTCCCTAGGGGGAAATAATCAAATAATCCTGCTGTACTGTCATGAAATACATCCAATAACTGGCACAGGTGTCAGTACCACCTTCCCCAAACTCATGAATGCTCTGCACTACCTTAGGATGAACTGCTAAATGATCTTTGATGCCTAAATCACTACTTCTACAAAGTGATGCAGGACAGTTGTGAGGGTGAACAGACCTCCCTTTGATTCCCAGCAGGACTGTGGTCGCTGCTGCCACCCTCAAGGACCACGAAACTCTCGTCCCACACAGGTCATGGGAGTCAGAGATCACCAAAGAACACCCACAAAGCTCACCAGTGACCTCAGCAACTCCTGCTCGAAAGGCAAGAGGCACTTTTCTTCCCAGTCCCCTTCCTAACCCATCCATTGGAAAGGTTCAGAACTGCCTTAACAGGAGTTATGTGCACGGGGAGAATTATACAATTGGGCTCAGAGATGAAATATCATTCCTGCCTCCACCCAAATAATCACAACGCCCACAGCTCTACTCAAAACTAGAAAATCAAGCTCACCTCAACTCCTGTCTCCAGTAAAAACCCTAATAAACTATGCAGCATGAACTGGTAGCATTTGCTTCCTGGCCAGCAGTAAACATCCCAGACGGCCCTCTCTTGTGACAGCCACGACAAAAGCCAAAGAGAAAATGGATTTATGCACGGACTATGTCAACCACTCGTTTCCAAACTCAGTGAAGGCACAATGATGGAAAGCACAAGATGATTTGGCTTAAAGATTATTATGCTTTTTAGTCCTTAGATGTCGTGCCGCAGCCCATTTTCCATAAATGTTGGGTCTTACAAACTCTACCGATTAAATAAATGCATGATAATAGCATCTAACTACTCAGGAACACTAAGGTGTGACTTTCTGTGAAGTTCTTACTCTGCTGGAAAAAAAGAACCCTTTTTTTCCCCACCACGCAGTGAAAGAATTCCCATTTACTACAGGGACTTCCAAACAGCCAAAGACAGGGAAAGTGCATCTAGGCAGATAAGAAACAATTAGGGTCTATTTTAGTACCAAGTCAGGAGCAAATCACCAATTAAAACTTCTCAAGGGTAATTATGTGTAAATTCTACCTCTGCTGTTTTCCAATCATAGCAACAGAAACTACAGCACGGTTATAAATAAAACTCATTTGCAAGCAAGTGCAAAGGAAGAGTCACCAGTTCCTCGGCGAGGTCCTGCGAAAGCAAGAGCCTCCTTTTCTTTTATTGGGTTTTAATAAACAGAAAAGAAAACATCAAGCCGGTCCCGCAGCCGTGCAATTGCTCAACTCTGAAGTGAGTTTGGAACGGTTACAGGAAGAAAAATACAGTGAGCTACGAGAGCAAAAAAGGGAAAAAAACAAAAAAAAAAACCAAAAAAAAAGAGAATTAATGGCATACAAATGTTTCTTTAGTGTCATAACAGGATACAGCCCAGCTCGGAGCAGCCCTCGGTGGCCAAGCAGAGCCTGGAAATGGCCGGGTTTCATCCCGGCCCCGGCGTGGCCTTGGGAAGAATAAAGGCCTTATCTGGCCCGGCCATGTGTCCCCGGCCACAAACGGCACAGCAGCAACGCCCAGAGCCGTGTCCAGGAAAACTCCAGAGGGAGGGAGCGCGGGCACACTCGCTGCAGAACCACTGAGGGAACAGGGAAACTCCTCCAGCAAACCCTGCCCAGCCACCGCCGCCCTCGGACAGTCTCCCCACTCCAAAATCTTCTGATGACGGCCCCAAAACCATCCAGCAACAAAAATCCAACCCAGCATCAGCAACTAATCCAAAAAAAAATCACGTTTTTCAGGCTTAAAGGTGTGGCAAGTCCCACTCCAATCCAGGCAGGAGTGAAGAGCAGGAGGCAGTTTGTCAGTCACCTGCCCATTTTCAGATCTCTGCCTTTGGGATAAGAAATGGTCCCCTCCATGTGCCGGGTTCCTTCCACTATCGAGTCAGTCTTGGTGAGCAGCTCAGAGATGTTCTACCTCAAAGGCTTACTAGGCTAAGCAAGATAAAATGCCACCTTAGGAGGCCTCTAAATAAACACAGCATAGCTAAGAGAGGATTAAGTGAAGAGGGTGTATATGTTTACAAACATAAAGGAGCAGAGCAATAAGGCTGGAGATGGGTTTGATAGGGTCCACCGGGCATTTTTTATGAAAAAAAGAAGCAGTTGACACAGTAAAAGAACATCCTGAGACAAAGAAGGGGAAGTTTAAGTCACTGTTTAAAGTTCTGACGCTCTCAAACCATCAGAAGCCACGCAAGGCACATCCTGGACACAGTTTTGCAGATGTGTTTCTACTCTATAACGAGCTAATCTTTGCTCTGCCCGCTCCCTTGAGGTTTCTCCAGATGCTGAGGAGCTGATGGGGAACAGTGTGTGTCAGAAGCTTCTTCAGTAACTCTGACCAGCCATTACACTCTCAGGAGTTTTAACATCTGTTCTGCCTTTTTGTTTAATGCCTGGTATTCCCCCACTGCCCCCCAGGCACTCACTTCCCTCCAGGCCTAAGACACTTGAAGAAAAGGACACTTGAAGAAAACGCTGTTGCTTTGGAGGCAGCTGGATAACAGAATCCAGCTCAGGGATAGAGTATAACCATCATCCAAATTAACTGGGTTAAGGTTTGGTTCACAGAGGGAATTATCAGCAGATATGAACTGGCCTGACTGTGTTTCAGCAGAGTGCCAGACACTAAAATCCATTTAACTTTCTTGGGAAAGGGAACAAAATAAAGGGAAATTTAAAAAAAAGGGAGGGGATTTAATGAAAACATCATTTATCACACTAGCTACAGAACAGCACCAGAAATGGCCATTCATACACTCCTAATTTATATACTTCAATGCCATACATGATATCATCAACAAAAACATAAGAGACATAAAACATGTCAAGGATGAGCGAAGTGCCAACTTGCACAAGGGAAATGTCTAACAGCTGTCAAATCACAGCACAATTACCACCTTAAACTGAGGGGATACCAAAGGAAATATCTGCTGTCTGCAGCATGGATTTGGGCAGCTCCACATATGCAACATGCAAATATGTACAGCTAATATGGAGAAAAATGCAGGCCCATGCCACCCTATTATATTCCTAATGCCATCTGGCACAGATGCCAGCTGGGTTTTCCTGTTTTAAGGCAGTTCCCGACTGGATCCCACAAAGAAAGGCCGCTGGTAGATACAGAGGGGATTGAACGTGTCATCTGATTTCCACCACGCAGATCTAATGACACTGGAAGCATTGAGATTATTTCTATTGCACCTGCTTTACATTCCAAGTTTAAGACTGAATGGCTGGGTTTGGAAGGGACCTTAAAGATCATCTCTCTCCAACTCCCTGCCATGGGCAGGGACACCTTCCACCAGCCCAGGTTGCTCCAAGCCCCGTCCAACCTGGCCTTGGACACTTCCAGGGATCCAGGGGCAGCCACAGCTTCTCTGGGCAACCTGTGCCAGGGCCTGCCCACCCTCCCAGGCCAGAGGTGGAAAGTGGCGGCAAGATAAGATCCAGCTTCCCCACATTCCCCCAGCCATCCCACATCCCGACTTCCAGAAAGCTCTGGCTGCCAGGGCTGTGGAGATACAGCTCCTCACCTGACATTAAAAGCCTTTTAAACCAGACCCTTAATGGAGCAGCAAACAGAAACATCCTCCTGACATGACTGAGAGCAAAAGGAAATGAGACTTTTTTTTTCTTTTTTTTTGTCTCTGCTACATTTTCAATTTGGCTGTTCCAATTCAATAATGGAAAGTATTTTGTTTTACTAACAAGTAAATTAAATTCCCTGTTCTCGTGCTTTTCTTTTCCATGCATCACTCTGCTGCTTCTCGGCATGAAAATCCTGTCGTTCCTTTTGATATCATGAAACTGCCATAAAACATATGGTCTTAAGAATGTAACAAAATCCTCACAAAGCCACTGAAATGCCTTTTTAGTGTCATTGTCTTGTCTGGTACAGAGAAAAACGTCCTGCAACTCAAGAACCACTGATGCGCTGCAAAAGATGAAAAATTTAGGAGTTTTCTTCTGTCACCTGCTCTGTGACAGCTACACAATCAGTTATAAAGATTTAATCCTCTATGAACAATCATAAACACAGACTATACACAATCCGTGGAGTCAGGAAAAGGCCTAAGTGTGAGAACTACACTCACTTTTTCTTGACCATAATGGAATCTATAGGGTGAGCTCAGGCAGCCAAAAGCATCATTCCTCTGTCCCAGCTCTGGACTCTCTGATGGATCATGAAAAGCCAAAGCAATGCCTTTGTCACACACATTTATACCTTAACCACCAAAGATACATGGCAAGAATATAATAAAGTACATGAACATTTTTGACATTATAAGCTGGGGGGGGGGGGAAAGGGTATCTTTTCCTCTCATCAAACGAAGACACTCATTCCACTCATTCTGTCTCAAAAGCATATGAAGAGCTTTCCTACTTGAGTTATTTTATCACAACAAACCCCACGTTTTCCTCCCTGCCTCTGAAACATCCCAGTCCAAGCGGGAGAACTCCAGGCTGTCATAAAAAAAGCCCACGGAGCACCTGCAGAGCAGCCCAGAGGCCCGAGCAGGTATCTAAAGCCAGGACAATCTAAACCAAGGGAGACACCAGCAGACATTCCTGCTCCACAACTATCCCTCCTGCCTCACCTGAAGTGACCTCCCAGCAGTGCTTGACCCAAGGAGACCCAAGTGCATCCTGCACAAGGTTTCTGAGTTCACACTCGAGCTGAATCCTCAACTCCTGCCGCCTCTCCTGCTTTAACTCCTTGCAGGAATTACTCTGGTGTTCCTCCCAGCCACCAGCCCATCCTGGGAGCTGCATGACAACCCGTGCTTCCTACAAAGTCAGCCTGGCAGGCTTGAAAGCTGCTGGACTTGAAATACTCCGGTTTCAAAGCTAACCCAGTCGCTTTGACAGTCAGACAACCGTGGGTACAGACAGGCTCCCAGAAACTCAGATGTAACCCTGCTTTTCTCTCATTCTTTTTATCAATGAAGTCAGAGAGCGAAGCACACGAGCTCTGCGAATAGCCTGGACTTCGAGAAAGACGAAAGCCAAAGAAATTTCATTTCATACTGACCTGTCCGTGATTGTGGACTGTGTGCCACTCATTGGAGCCTTTGGCAAGAGGTCGTATTATCCAATTTACATTTTACTTATTTACTGCGGGAGTAGGAACGAGGCTTCGCCCCTCGCTGAGGTTCCAGGATCCAGCCTTAGCTCCGGGAGAAAGAGGGGCAAACCCGGTTCAAGGGCAGGAAAGGAGGAAAACAAAACAAAC
>NW_020958314.1:16290-17949 GCF_003031625.1 Empidonax traillii | reverse complement strand
CCCCCCCCCCCCCCCTCCCTCTTCCACCACCTTCTCCTCTTCTTCCTCCTCCTTTCCTGCCCTTCTCCTGGTCCTTAGCGTTTTCCCCTTCCCCTTCGGGAAGCCTTTCCCAGGCCAGCGGATTGTTTCCTTCTCCTCCGTCTCCACTCAAGTCACGCTCTCTCCTCCCTCATCCCTTATCCCACCCGGAGAGGTTTCCCTCTCCATTCCCCTCCTCCTGCTCCCCGGTTTTTGCCTCGTCACAAGCTCGGAGGGCAGGGAGTGCCCCGCGCCTCCATCTCCACGGGCTGCGGGATGGAAAATATGACACCCAAGAGACTTAAGAGCAGAAAGAAAATAAACAGCGAGTTAAAACAGTGAAGTGCTGGGAGCTCTGCCTCAAAGAATCACCAACGCCTGGGCTGTTTGCTCCAAAACCTTCCATGGCTCTGTGTTCCCTGCATTTCCACGCACATTTCATTAGGAATTTTTCTCACAGGTGAAGGTGAACATAAATCCAAGAACTGATCCCTGCCTGCACGTACCTCAGCCTTCCAGAAACACTGAACCAAGTTCCTGCTCCTCTTCATGTAAACAAGCAAGCAAACAAAAACAATATGAAAAAAAAATAAACAAAAAGGCTTATTTGGACATTTAAATTTCAGCAGGTGTGGATTTCCCTCTGCTCAGCACAAACACATCCTTGCTGGTGCACGGCTGTGTGTCCCTGCTATTTATGCCATGCACAACACTGCTTTACAGAGAAATGCCTGTCTCAGCTCTACACAGAATCCCAATGGTTTGGCTTGGAAAGGACCTTAAATATGGTCTCATTCCACCCCCTGCCATGGGCAGGGGCACCTTCCACCAGCCCAGGTTGCTCCAAGCCCCGTCCAACCTGGCCTTGGACATTCCCAGGGATCCAGGGGCAGCCACAGCTTCTCTGGGCAACCTGTGCCAGGGCCTGCCCACCCTCACAGGGAAGATTTTTTTCCTAATATCCAGTCTAAACCTACTCTGTCAGTGTGAAGCCACTTCTGCTCGTCCTGTCACTACAAGCGACTTGTTCTCAAACACCCGGAAATAACATCCACATGCTCTAACTTCAGGAACCTTCCACGCTTCTCCTCCAGGAATTAAAGCTCACGAGCACCACAGAAGTCCAGAGGAAATCAGGATGGTTTCTCTGCCAGGGGGATGGGCAGTAATTCCCAGAGGAACTGGTGGAACATCAGTCTTTCCTACCAAACGCCAGCAGATTAAAATAACATTATTAGCTAATCCCAATCATCCAGGAACACCATCCTCCTTCCCTTTAATTAATCTTAACCATCATATACTTCAAAGCCAGGACACTGGACTTGGAAAGAGCCTGGAAAACAGGCTTTGGAGACTCAGGAGCAGATCCCTCCCTAAGCACACAGGGCCATACCTTGCCTGAAGCTAAATCCAGGCTGCTGCTGCTGCTCTGGAACACGGAGCCTTTTCCTGCTTCGGAGCGAAGCGAGCGTGGATCAGGAAGCCAGCAGACTGTCTGGGAGTCTGAAGAATTTGTTGTTTTGATGAAGTTCAGAGCAAAGAGGGGAAGCGTGGGATGAAATCATTTTCTACATGATACTTGACATATATATGCGCAGGACATTTATACTTCCTTTTTTGGTTTCCTTTTGAGGAAAATAC
>NW_020958314.1:7041-15165 GCF_003031625.1 Empidonax traillii | reverse complement strand
AAAAAAAAAAAGAAAAAAAGTGTGGGAGTGCAAGACAAGCAGCCACGTCTGCCTCTGATTCTGCAGCTGTGCACCACAGTGGTGATGGAGTGACTGAATGCCTCCATATATCTGTATTTATTTATTATATATCCCCTTATTGCATCTTCCCTGCAATAAATCCCTCCCTGCTTTTAACTTTGGGAACATCAAGTTCCGTGCCTGGAGAAGGGAAGGCCCCCAGGAGACCTTCTGATTCATGGCAGGCCCAGCATTTGCGTGTTGGGCCTCGATGCTCCTTTATTCCTTTAATTATATTTTATTGTGCATGACAACATAATGAGAACAACAGTTAGCTGGAGGAAATCCTAAGACATAGATACTGAAACCATAACTGCTTCTCTTTTCTGTAAATGCTATTTTTTTTTTTATGGTGGGAGCTTTCTCCATACTTAGGTTAAGATGGATGCCTATTTATGATAATTCTGCCTGGGCATTTTTACAGCATAAAATATGGGGTGGGAAAATCAATAACCAATTACACTGTACCAACTAAAACAGATACTTTTTTTTGGTAGCTCTGAAGTTGTCACTTGTGCTGAATTTACCATAGAGCACCATCCCGTGGCAGGGGGGTTGGAACAAGATGATCTTTAAGGTCCCTTCCAACCCAAACCATTCTGTGTTTCTTTGATTAACCTCCTCAATCTCCAGGGCACAGCACCAATGGCCCCAAAAGTCCATTTTTCAGTCCAAAGTGGAGCTGAGGGGATCAAATGAGGAGAACCCTGGAGCAAAAAACGGATGGCTCCTATGGAGCATAATTTATTTTGCCCTGAAGCAGAGGGCAGATCCTCGGAGGTGCCTTATAGGGGCTCCTGCAAAGGCAGGTTTACAGACCCAGTGTTTACTGAGGATCTTTTTGCCTAATCCCACTTCTCCAGCCTCGCACCGAGGAGCTGTTGCCATCTGCTGGGAAAGCCTCGAATGGCTCCTCCAACCCCAATCCCAATCGCACCCTCGTTCCCCTTCGGAACGGAGCATCTCCAAGCCCTGTGATACCTGCGATGCTCCGTGGGGGTTTGCACCGCTGTGGGCTCAGCACAGAAAGCCACAGAAACCAGCAAAAGGCGATGCTTCAAATTTTAACTGTAAATAAACAGTGCACGTGAGCCTTTTCTCCTTCGGGGAAAATCTCCCTTCGTGTTTCAGGTGGGATAACCAGCCATGAGAGCAACTTACCTGTGTGTGCAACAGGTCTCCTGCAGACCTCAAGTAAAGAATAGGGTAGAAAGTAGAGAAAGTAAATAGTAAAGAAGTAAAGTACAGGACAGTATACAAAACCAAAGAAAATAACAGAAAGCTTTGCAGAATTATGTACTAAGTCAGACATGATGATCAGCCGAGTTTTGCTGAGCTCCATCATAAAAAAATCAAGGGGATAAAGTCTCTTTTGCTACTTGCAAGTCATCAATTTAAAGCCACTGATAGAATGCACCAGTATTTTGGACTGTTATTTAAACTCACCATAAATTGCTGGGCCAGCTCCAGTTCTGCTGCTTTTGGGAGGCAGCAGCCAACCTTTCCACCCTGCACAAGAGGAGGGAAATGATCCCCAAGGCTTACAGAGAAGACAGTTCATTTCCCAGCTGTGCATACGAACTCACAGCTCCTGAAGAACAGAGAGGACCTTGATCTGGGGTCAGGATTGGGGTAAGCCTGGCTCTGCTCTCAAGCATGACATGGTCAACCCTTCCTGCCTCAGTGAGTGTGATTCCACCCAACCAAACTCACCTCAGGCACCAACAGCTGCTGGATCCAGCGGCCACTTCCATATCTGGATGTAACTCTTAACCTGCCAAAACACCCAGCAATCCGTGCTGGGCTCCACACTCCTGTGCAACTTCACTGCCTTTTCCCATCTCAAAACAAGCACCTGATTTACCACCTACGGACAGGCAGCTTGTCCTGCACCCAGTTCCCTGGAGCTGCTGGAAATGCCACCCAGGGCTGGTCCCTTTTAGGCCACTTGGGACACAAATGCAGTGCTTGGCTGCCTCTGTTGAGACACAGATGGACTAATCTATCAGAGCTTCCACTGGGACAGCTTACTACAGTTCCTAAACCTGGCTAATCCACGTTGCAGGAAGCATTTTTATAGCACTAAGCTTTCTTTCCATATCAGCAGAAAGAAAGCAGCCACCTCTGTGAGGACAGATGAAGCTGCTGCACGTTCTGTCAGGAGGTTCCTCCTCACTCTCTGCTGGAATCAACGTCCTTTGACTGGAGGGGGGATTAAAAACAAAGAGGTGTTCGTTAATGGGGTAAAATCTTAAGAGATGGAGGATGTAATTTCTCATTACATTCAAGGGTTGTTACACTGAACAGATCTTAACCTTCTGACACAATTCAAACAGCAAAACACAAATATTGCTGAAAACCTGTGGTTTGTAGCATTTAAGAAGCTGCAGAACCTGACACTTTCTCCTTCTCATTCAAAATGAATTACCTGTAAACCACTCTTGACTTTACAAAAGCTTTCCCATATACCTTGGATCTATTCAGTTTTCCTCATTAATTTTCTAAAGATCCCTTATGCTGCCAACTTATCAGCTGCCAAGCTGCCCCTGGAACCTGAGGGAAACAGGGTAAATCAAACACCTTCTCTTAGACAGATTTATTAGAGCACTTACTGAAGCTGACTTGGAGAGAGCTGGTTCATTGGTATAACTGAAAAAGAGTTGCTCCTTGCCCAGAAATTGCTTAAGGCACACAAAGCCAATGCTGAAAGATTCTCTCTCCCTCACTGAAATTTGATTTCTTTGGACATAGAAGACTCCATGTTATTTTATTTCCAGACTATAAAAAAATCTGCAAGTGACAAGAATATCACCGTGAAGCTTAAACCATTCCCTCATCCTTTTTGTCCAAGAAAGACCTGCTGACAGCACTGGTATCAGTCTAATAGCAGATTTCAAAGACTTAGAATGCTTTCACATCCGTGCTTGGACTATTGCTGCAAGGGAATAAAGCCATGAATATCAAAAAAATTGCAATTTCTTCAAACACAAATAAAGAGTTCAGCTACAAAAAGAGGGCAGGGGACTGAAAGAAGAGGTTCATTTTTATAAAGCTCTACTGCAGGGCCAGTAGGCAAGCAGCAGGAAAAGCTTTAAAGAAGTAACAGGACAATAAAAAAATTAAATTAATTGGGTGTAGAGGGGCAGATTTCAGTCTACAGTCCAAGCACATCTGTCCACTGACTTAAGGCTACATTCTGGCACGTCCTTCCAGAAGACATCAAACCTGGAGGACGCTTGCAGCTCTAAAGCAAAGCTTCAGAACGCTGCTGTGCTTTCCTCTCTGCTCCTGGGCTAACTCAGGGGTTAAACAAACTCCCAGCATGAATTCTTGTGGTCCCTGAGACCCCCTTTCCTCCCGCTCCCAGGGCTGCCTGTGTGTTGTAAACAGGCCAGCAGCTCCAGAGGGCTCAGCAGCTGCTTCCCCAGCGCCGGAGGATTTCCAGCCCGATGGAAGGGTTACATGCAAACAGCTAAATTGGCTTAACTATTTATAGAAAGCAGACTTTTGGCACACTGGATCCCTGGTAAAACGCTGTGGCCAGAGGCAAGCAGAGTGGCTGTTAATTTACCAGCACACTACAAAAGCCTAACTCCTCGGTTACACAGAGGTCCAGAGCTGCTGGTACAGGACAGGACCCTCCTTCCCTTCTGGATTTATCCAGTGCCTGGCTCATAGAAATCCTTGGTGGTGCCCAGGTCTCTTCAGCATCACTGAGAAAGAAGTGTTTTCCTCCCCTCCAATTTTAGGAGCAGCCCCTGAAGCAGATCTTTTAAAAGAAGCACACAGCTTTCCAAGTGACTTGACAAAGCTGTTGTGTGTGTTGGTGGCTTTCCCAGGGCTCAGCTGCTGCACCGAGGGCAAAAGAAGCCCCTGAGCCCTGCACATCCTCCTGGCAGCTCCCATTTCCTTCACCACATCGGGACAGCCCTGCCCAGGGAGCTCTGGGGCATGAACACAACACGATACACCCAGCCCCCAGCAGCTGCACCGCCAGCAGTGCCTCTCTGGCTCTGAACGGAGGCAGATCCCCAGTACAGGAGCAAAAACACCACAGCAGAGACAGAGCAGCACCACTCAGAGCCCTGATTAAAGCTGCACCTCTGCACAGTGCTGACACAGGCTCGTCTCTACAGCTGCAGGTACCCCCACGGCAACGTTAAATTAAGTTAAACATTAAATAGTGCTAAAACACAGCCTCTTCCTAGCAGGCTTCCCACTGAGGCAACTCCTAGGCAACAATATTTATGAACGAGGAGAGGTCAAGCTGTGGAAACACAGGAGAACCTTGTCCCTTAGCATGGGAAACAAAGGGAACATTTTTGCTCTGTATAACTGAATCACACACAGAACCACGGAATCACTGAGGTTGGAAAAGACCTCCAGGATCATCGAGTCCACCCCTGATCAATCACAGCCCAGAGCACTGAGTGCCACATCCAGTTGTTCCTTCAACACCTCCAGGGATGGGGACCCCACCACCTCCCTGGGCAGCCCTTTCCACGAAGAAATTCGTCCCAAAATTTTAACTGAGTGCTCCTCAGACAACCTTGCAGAGAACAATGCCCCAGAAGCCATAGTGCTGAAAGCTGCACAAGTTGTTGTGAAAAAAAAAAAGCACCCACCGACCATCCCTTTGCTCATTTACTCTCATCCAAAACCCACAGTGCAACTTAGGAACAGCATCCAAAAAGATATCCTCGTATAATCAAATAATCTTTATTTTATAAAACATAATACAAAGCATCTACACCATTCACTGGTGGAACATTAGTTGCTATTACACAGTAATTCAAACACAAGTTATTATTTCCACGCTAGCTCTGCAGTTTCCTCTCACAGTTTGCTCTAGCCACTATGGACTAGCCTGAGGACAGGTCCCACCCTGTGCTCCACAGCTTGGGAGTTGTACTTTTAGGAGTGTGAGCCTGTGCTGGAGCCACAGACAGACTACGAGGCCTTGCTCTGAGATGCTGCTGCAGCTCCACCTCATAAAGCTGTTCCTAATTGCCCTTTTGTTTGCTGGTGCCTTTGTTTAACTTCTAAAGCCACTGATCCACGTTCTCCTTCCAACCAAGTTCCCCCCGCCCCAGCTCAAAGAAGGGGGACCACTGTAATTCCAAACATCTCCACACAGGGAACCTGCAGTCAGTGGTGTTCTCATTCCCCTGGGCAGGTGTGGGATGTCCAGGTAACCACACACAAACTGCACACCAAACCTCAGAGCCCCAACCACCAGGGCTGCTCAGGAAGCTCTTCTTGCTGGGCAAGTCCAACAGCTGCACTGAGAAACGAGCAGGCTGTTCTCACCTACCTTAAATTCAGGCATTGCTGCTGAAAGCCCCTTTCCCTGGTCAGGCTGGCTGCTGAAAACTCTTCTGGCTCCAGATTTACTGCAATCCTCGCCAGGGAGAACCCACCAGACATCCTTCCTTCAGCTTGGGGGGGGTCCATGTGAACCAGAAGCAGCACGTGCTTTAGTCCCTTTGGCTCCTGCCCATAGAGCACCTTCACAAAACACCTCGGACTCGGCTCCTGGGAGGCAAGCAGATGCTGGGAAGTGCCATGCCCAGCTGACCAAAAGTGCTGCTGATGGGTCACAGCCAGAAGTGCTTGGCTCAAAGCACCAGCATTTTGCTTTTAGGCAGCCCAAATCACCCAACATTCATCAAAGGAGGGGCTCGGTGTCAAATGGAAACACCCCACGAGGTAGGTAATGCTGTACCCACTGCAGAAAGTAGGTAAGCTGAGGCAAAAAAGGCTCCTTGACACGCTCAGGAGAGCTGGGAAAGAACCAGCAAGCCCCAACAAGCCCTTCTTGTCCCCCTTCAAGGCTCAGTAGTGCTGGATGAGTCAAGGTTCCTTTTCAGGACCAGCTCCCCACTTGGCTCTGCTCATCTGAAGGGCTTTTTTTGGGGGGCTCTCCAGGTCTTTGGCTGCAGCAGGGGAGGCTCAGGCCCTGAGCTGCACTGGATTGCTGGTGCTGAGGCTCAGATGAAATGGTCCTAATAATGACAGCAACAACAAAGGAACAGCTGAAGAATATGCAGTGGAACAAACACCAGAAGCTGCCAACTGGGGATAATTTTTCCCTGCAAATGGGACCAGATAAGTAATGATTATTTTTTTCTCCCAGTCAGGCTCACTTTTTTTTTTTTTTTTTTTTATTAAAAAAGGCCACATTCTGTGCCTCTCTACTTCTTTAATTATTAAGCTGCAAAACAAGTCTCCCTGAGCCTATAAATGCTCGTTTTATAAAGTGACACAGATCCAGTGAGGGAGACAAAGTGAATTCAAAGCCCCAGAGGTCAAGGCATCAATTCAGATGAAGGAGAGCCAAGATCAGGTCTCTGGCTTGCACAGGACAAATTCGGAGCTGGGCAGCAATTCCACCTCAGCCAGTGGGTTTTGGAGATGCTGGGTGGCCACTCTTCAACCAGAAATCCCAGTCTGGATTTGGGTAAATAAGCACAGCAGAGGGAATTGTGGCGTTCTGCAGACAAATCAACCAGAAAATCCCTTACTGGCAAGTCCTGATGGGGCTTCTCCCAACAGAGTCATTCAAGGAGCTAAAAGGAGTGTTCTGTAGGGGATGGGTGGAGTTTTAACAGTCAGGGATATGAAGAGGGAGAAGTTATAAAAGCATTTCCCATCAGGGGCTGTGTCTTTGGGTGTATTCACAGAGCACCTCTAGTCCTGTAAGGCTCCAGTGCTGATTAGAGCTTCTGGACACTACAGAAAAATAAGTTATCAATATGTTAATAAATAAGTTATTAAAAGGAATTAGAAAGGGTAGGAAACAACAACCTACCTAAAATACTGATTTTTCTAGAGTCACACTCTAGCTCAACCACCAAAGCCGTTTCTCCCAAAGGGAACACCGGGATAATGAAGGAAGTGCAGGTTAACAACCATCACTCTGCATTTACGTAGCACCTCTCAAGGAAAAATCTGAAAGTGCATAACACAGATGGATCAGCTCCATCACCCCCAAGTCACAGAGATGGGGAATTAGGCACAGAGTTAGAGCCATGTGACTTGCCCAAGGTCACACAGCGAGTTGGTGGAAGAGCCAGGAATTTGATGCAACACTAGAACATGCTTCTTCCTACCAGTATGAACACTCCTACACTGCACAGGACACCGAACGTGAAGACCTACTGTTATCTCCTCCTCTCCTCTCCAAGGTTCTACCAGTGCTGAAGGAGTTTTCTACTCACACCACTATTTACACCTGCACTGCTGGACTAGTTAATGGTCAGTGTATAAAATTAGCCCTTCTTCCCCTCGTGAGCTCACCCAGCCCCTGCCAGGCCAAACGCTGCCTAATCCATGGCACAGCCCCACGGATTTCAGTGGAGCTGCACCAGGGATGAATCTGTCTCCAGGACTGCTAACGTGTGCTGGCTCCTCTCCCGACCTCAGGCACGGTATTTCCCCCTCTCCAGGTGCCGTGAACTCGAGGAATTCCCTCCTCAGCACCCCCCTCAGTGGGTCTTCAGGTGCCCGTTGGTTTTCAGGCCCAGCTCGCCGCCCCTCCGGCTCCTCCACGCCCGGTACTTCTTCACACTCTTCCTCCTGGCGAAGCGGCAGATGCTGAGCATGAACACCCAGGACACGGCGTACATGACCACCCCCCCCAGCTTGATGTACCAGCGGGGCCGGGGCGAGGCCAGCTCGCAGTACATCAGCCAGGCGCCCATCCCGATGCGCACGCCGGTGAACAGGAGCACGAAGCAGAAATCCACCAGGTCGCCCGCCAGGGTGTGGTAGGAGCCCGTCTCCTTGAGGAACCAGCGGGCCTGCAGCAGCGGGTTGGTGATCTCGCTGCCGAAGATGACGGCGTTGACGTCGGCGGCCGACTCGCCCAGGGCCAGCGAGGCCGCGATGCCCACGATGCTCACCAGGTGGTGGGCCAGCATCAGGGCACCCTCCGTCTGGAAGTACACGCACCAGCACAGGTCGAAGAGGAAGTAGCCCAGGCTAAGGCACAGCCCGTGCACCTGAAGGGTTGTGTTGGGCGACCCTGGAGCACAAGGGACACAAAGAACTGTAAGGCACTGA
>NW_020958314.1:0-6282 GCF_003031625.1 Empidonax traillii | reverse complement strand
CGATGCCCACGATGCTCACCAGGTGGTGGGCCAGCATCAGGGCACCCTCCGTCTGGAAGTACACGCACCAGCACAGGTCGAAGAGGAAGTAGCCCAGGCTAAGGCACAGCCCGTGCACCTGAAGGGTTGTGTTGGGCGACCCTGGAGCACAAGGGACACAAAGAACTGTAAGGCACTGAGTCCCCCCCCGCCCAGGTCACAACGCCACGGTTGTCAGTGCCACGGCTGCACACAAGCAAAATGCAGTGCCAGCCTCCCCATTTCTCTGGTGCTTCCCACCACAGAGCAGCTCAGACGCCAACTACAGCCGCCACTCCTCCAGCGGGCTGGTGGTGGTGGGAGAGCCCCTCAGTGCCCTCACCCATGGAGGGACTTGGGACCGCAGCTTCCATCACTCACCTGGGTGACTCAGAGGCCAGGGCCCATCAATGAAGCCAATGTAAGCAGAGAGACAGGTGGCAAGGATGCCATGGGTCAGGGTGACCAGCCTGCAGCTCCACTCGGAATTCCGGTGCCTGTAGCGGTGGCAGAACCACTTGTAGAGGGAGAACCAGCCCAGCAGACTGCAGGCCACCCTCAGGGGCAGGGGGAACAGCATCCTGACAGGGGGACAGGGACACAGAACGGATCAGAAACACACAGTGGACCAGAAGGTCTGCAAGTATATCGAGACAAGGTGAAAAACACTTTACTCTCCTCACTTCATTTCATCTTTAATGGCACCAAGACCTCCACGTCTTTTTGATGCAGAAGAATTAGAATCTCTGCCCATAAAGATTTTTTTTTTCCCAGCAGTATTTCTTTTATACATCTTCCCTTACTGTGAAATACCAAATCTCTCAAACAAGCAAAAAGCACACTGCCAGCACAAAGTTACAGTGCACAGACAACTGTGGGTGCTGCTCTCGGTGCTAAAAGCCCCCCAGTTATGTAATAATCAAATACCTGCACCTCACTCACATTTATAACACCTTTCTGTGAAACACAAGATCCGTCTCACCATCCCTCCTGAGCATTCAGGGAAGTGCACCACAAGAAGTTGAGTCATGCTTTGGGGTGCAGGAGTTTCCAGTTGTGCAACAGCAGAAGCACCAGTGGTACCTGCTGCCCAACTCTGGCCTCACACCCAGGCTCACACCAAAGAGACTTCCCGTGATGAGGAGTCAGAGCTGCAAAGCCCAGCCTTCCTGTTTGGCCTGCTGAGGTATTCCCAGCAATGACTGGAGGCTGGGTAAACAAAACCATTATGTTTTAATGGGCCTTGGGAACATGGGAGATGAAATAAGGATGTGATTAACTGCTCTGACCAGGAGTTTCCATTCACATCCCTGGTACTCGAGGTCCAGAGTCAGGGCAGATTAGGGAGGAAGAATTCTCCTGTGACAAAAGGGACTGACCAGCTGGAGAAGGCTGGGAAAAGGAACAAGCTTTTAAACATTTTGAGGTGTTCTCCACACCTACTCAGGAAAATTTTACTTCTCCATCCCCTGGAAAGAAAGAAGTAGGGGTGTCTTCCAACTGCACATCAAAGCTCAACAGTGAATGGCTTTTAAACTGACAGAGAGTAGGATTAGATTAGATATTAGGGAGAAATTCTTCCCTGGGAGTGTGGGGAGGCCCTGGCACAGGTTGGCCAGAGAAGCTGTGGCTGCCCCATCCCTGGAAGTGTCCAAGGCCAGGCAGGATAGGGCTTGGAGCAGCCTGGGATAGTGGAAGATATCCCTTCTACTAGGAAGGGTGGAATGAGTTGATTTTTAAGATCCTTCCAACCCAAACTGTTTTGTTATTTGTCCTTAGCATATGTAATACATATTACACCCGTGCATTATGTCTGTGCCTGCATGCCAGACAGGCCAATGTCATTTCAAAACCACCAACAATTATATAATCGTAAATAATTATAAACAACAAATTTATAAAAATAAGCATATATATATATAAACACATCACATACAAAAATAATACATTAATAATACCTAAATGCAACACCATATCTAAATACAATAATAATATCTAGAATATATATTATATATATATTTAGCTATTTATATTATATTATATTATGTATATTATTATATATATTATAGATATAATTGCGTATATTATTCTATGCCGTATATATATTATTATTTGTATTACCAGTAACAAGGTGGTCCCGAATGAAAGCAGGCTCTACAATAAACACATGCGCCTAAAAACCCAGTGCAGAACAGCCCGGAAGAGCTTAAAAATTACACGGGAAAGCCAGATGGGCGCCTCCCGCAAAGCACCGTTATTTCCTTTTTTTTTTTTTTAGTACAAACAATAAAATGGAGGAGCCCAGAGATCAGAATCCAGAGAGAACAACCCGCATCCCAGAGGCACAGCCCCAGCGCCGGCCCCATCCCGCATCCCGCCCTTCCCCGCCGGGGATGCAGCCGACCCCGCCATCATCATCATCCCCGCGCCCAGCCCGGAGGGCTCCAGCCCCACCTTATTCCCGTTGCCCGGCTCCTCCCGGCCTGGCTCGGCTCCTCCCGGCTCCCGAAAGGTCCGGGGACAGGGAGTGGAGCCTTCCCTTCCCCTCGCACCCGCCGGCAGGGCCGCCGAGCCGGGGCCGCCCCCGCCGCGCCCGCGGAGGCAGCGGCCGAGGGGCACCTGGCGGCGGGGAGGAGGGACCGCAGGGATGGAGGGCATGGGAGAGCGATGGAACGGGGATGGCAGGGCTGGAGGAGGGACGGCAAGACGGCAACAGGACCCCCCCCGCCCCCAGAGCCTTCCCCATCCCCGCAGCCCTGCTCGCAGGACAAGGTGGCGTTCCCACAAAGCCCCACGCCACCCCACCCGCTCCATCACCCGCGGGATGAACAGGCACAAAGCACGCCGTGGCTTGGCTTTACTCACACCCGGGCTCTCCTCCAGAGCTCCCAAAGCTGTGTCACACAGGGCTCAAGGTGACGTGCCCTGCAGGGTTTGTCATCCAGCCGTGCAGCTTCAGCCAGGCTGGGAGAGCACACAGCCCTGCCCCGAACATCCCCTCCATCCAGGGCTTGTGCAGCAGTTACAAAGCCCAGCAACTTCTCTGGCCTGCCTTCTACATCCCCAGAGCAGCAAAATGCAGGACACTTAAAATATCTACAAAACCTCCTCCAACCAACGCACTGACTCCTGTCATGCACTGCATTTAAAACAAGCTCTCACATGCAAAATAGGGGGTTGTTTTTTTCCTTCGTCCTGCCAAGTTTTACCTTTTAAAACACAGAGGGTGGGAGTGGCTTGACCTACCTCTTACAGCACTTATTAATAAGTGTTTTCAGCTGGATATTCAACAAGATAGAGATCTTACTTTTCCAGTTCAGGCCAGCTGCAGATTCCTATTGCTACAAGATGCTCATCCCTCTGCTATTTCAGCACATCCTCATGACCATTAGTAGAGCATTTGCTTCTCTGACAGATCTTAAGTCTCATCTTAGTTTCCTCCACCTTTGCTGGACCAACTTCCCTCCAACAGCCTCAATAACCCCTGAGATGGAGCTGTTCTAATATTTAGCTCAGGATTAAAAAAAAAAAAAAAATAAAAAAAATGCTGACAGACAGAAAACTATAGGGCTAATGTTTCCAAACTGAAAGGGAGCAGGTTTAGACATTAGGAAAAAATTCTTCCCCATGAGGATGGGGAGGCCCTGGCACAGATTGCCCAGAGAAGCTGTGGCTGCCCCATCCCTGGAAGTGTTTAAGGCCAGGGGGGTAGAGCTCTGAGCAACCTGGGCTAGTGGAAGGTGTCCCTGCCCATGGCAGGGGGTGGAACAAGATGATATTTAAGCTCCCTTCCAACCCAAACTGTTCTATGATTCTATGGATGTTGACTGAGCAGCCAGGAAGAAAAACAGAGATGTTCACACAAGGCACAGACTTACAGATTTAATGCAGGAGGCAGAAACACAGAGAAACTGTGCATTTTGATTTTCTAGGTCACACAATGTGCACAATCTGCATTGTGAGGTGCAAAGTTAAATCACCTCCCAGTGGATGGTACCAGAAGTGAGGTGCAGCTTTTACACCAATTTTCCTGTTTGCTTTGTGCAGACTCAGCCATTTCAATGGGCTGTGTTGCACTGGCTCGTTTTGCCTGCAGATGAACAGAGTTCAGCAAAACAGCTCAGGGCAGGAAACCTCTGCAAACAGTTGTCTGCACTCTGCTGCCCCAGCTAGTGCAGCTCCACCCTCCCCCTGTGACTGTAAAATCACAAGGATATTTATCTCTCATGGATATTTGACAGATTAAAACCCAGGCACCTCTATTAGGAATCACATCCTTTAAAATGCAAGTAAATAAATCCGAGGGGATGCTGAGAGCATGGCCAGAATTTAAGTTACCCCATGACCTTGTGTCCATCAGGAGCAAACACCTCAGTTTAATGGCCCGTCCTTAAGTTCCCTGCAGTGCTGACTCATTGGCAAGGCAGGTTATGGGTCCATTAGTCACAAATTTGAGCTTCAGCTGCCCCTCACCTGCCCTTCACACCTCGAGTCTGACCTGCAGAGCACATGGCTCATTCTGAGCTCGTTTCCTCACCAGCTCACCCCTTCCTGAGCTGCACCAACCAGTGGTGGTTTTAATTCCCTCCAGCCTGTTTGCCTCACTTCCTTAACCTTCAGTGGCCTCCTTAAGACCCAGGAAAAAGAACATTGCAGCAACCATTTCTTTTTAAAAAGAGAACATCATTTTATTAGAGGTCTCATCACTCATAGGAGTTTTTGGAAGAGCACAGAGTCCATACCTCAGGCCCCCAGAGCCAGCCCAGCTGGAGGGCAAGGCTCCTGCTTTCCTAAACATTTTGGCCCAGTAACTTGCCTGGGTTCACAGCTGCAGTGCTTTCAGTGGACTTGTCAAAAGTGAGGTTATTTCAAGTCATTTTTTAATCTCTCCAAACACCTTATTCCAACCCCCAGCCAAGGCTGATATCTGCCTTGAGAAACACCAAAATTGGTGCGATAAGGGGCATGGAGGAGCTCCCTTCCTTCCCACTGCTCCATGAAGAGCCTCCCCTAAACTCTTGGAGAGCAGCAACCAGCCCTGCTAAGCCTGCAGGCAACACAAGGCCATTTGTTTCTCAGCCCCAAGCCAGGCTCTTATAGGAGAGTAAATCTCATCTGCAGCCTTAAACAGAGGGAAATTCACATTAAAACCCCAGGGGGAAATGTCAGAACACGATTCTGAGAGGTAAAGAAAGCAAGAGAACTAGTCCATACTCCAAGGCCTGCTGGTGTGGAGCAGATGTTACACTGAGATCTGTCTTATCATGACTGTCACCCCTGAAAATTGTCACGTATTTGACTCACTAGCCGTGAATTCAGCTTTAGTGGCTTGTAAATGATCCAACCCCAGGACAGAAAGAGCATCCAGGGGGGCTCTTCTCTATCCTCTCTCACCCCCAAAAAGCCTGATTACTGTTTTTAAGCAACCCAAGGCCAGGAGAACACCTGCTTATGGAGTTTACTGGCACGAGTCTGATTCTTGACTCTTGTTTGCAGGGGCCTGAGCCAGTCCCAGTGACGTCACACTGCTCTAAGATCAGAATCTGCTTGAATGCCAGTATTAAAAAAAAAAAAAAGAAAAGGAAATGTATCATTAAAAACAACGAGGTAAAACATTGCCTCACCTCAAGTATCATCACTCAAAGGACGACTCTACTACACCCCTGAAAGCACTTCAGTCTGGTTCTGAGGCTTTCATTCCAGCACTTGGGAAAGCACATTGTCCAAATCCAGGATTAAGGAGAGTGAGGCTCAGCAAATCTTTGCCAGGTCACACCCCTACCCATCCCCACTGGCAGGAAGGCTGGATTTTCCATGTTTGATTTTTTCTCTGCACTGTAAAACAATTCTGACTTCAGAAACGATGACAGAACACACAGACTGTGCCATTGTTGGCTGCAGACTGGACAGGTCTGGTGTTGCCACCCTCCTTGAGGCTGTACCATTGCTGCAGAAGTCAGGGAATCAGTGTCAGGTTCCTCTGGTTTCCACTCAAATCCCTCTTTTCCCAGCTTTCCCACGTTCCTCACGCTGATCCATCTCCTTCCAGGGTTAGCAAACCAGCGCCAGAAAGTCATTTTAGGGGCTCTTCTCATAGGAATAAACTCCAGTAGCCCAGGGGATTGTCCTCCCAACCCATCAGTGAGCAGCCACGTGCCCATTAGTTCTCACAGGTTCGTTCCCACTCCTCAGGTGCCTCCAGGGAAGGCGCTTCTTCACCATTTTCCTCCTGACAAAGCGGCAGATTTCAACCATGAACCCCAG
>NW_020958313.1:13535-15179 GCF_003031625.1 Empidonax traillii | reverse complement strand
CTCAACCTCCAGCACTGACCTTGGGGGGTCCCAGCCAAGGCAGGAATCTCCACACACCCCCCAAGAAGGGTTCTGTTGGCACAACCTGCCCCTGGCAAAGGGGACTGGCCCTTTCTGGTAGAAAGGGATGGACTGACAGTCCCTGGACTCCAGGGGTTGCCTCACCATCAGGGGGGTCATTCAGGGTGGGAGCAGCAGCTGAAGCTCTTCCTGCAGTCGGGGCACTCGCAGGGCTTCCCTTAAAGGTGGGTCCGTTGGTGTAGGCTCAAGGCAGACCTCTGCTTGAAGCTCTTCCCACACTCCCCACATTTGTAGGGCCTCTCCCTGGTGTGGATGCGCTGGTGGGTGATGAGGTGGAAGTTCCGTTTGAAGCCCTTCCCGCAGTCGGTGCAGTGGAAGGGCCTCTCCTCTGTGTGTGTCCGCTGGTGCTTGCGGAGATCTGAGCTTGTCTGAAACCTTTTCCCACATTCCAAGCACTTGTAGGGCCGTTCCCCAGTGTGAATAAGCTTGTGTTGTTTTAGGGTGGAGCTGTCAATGAAGCTCTTCCCACACTCCCCACACTTGTAGGGCCTCTCCCCGGTGTGGAGGCGCCGGTGCCTGACGAGGTTGCCTTTCTGGGTGAACCTCTTCCCACAGTCGGTGCAGCGGAAGGGCCTCTTCCCTGTGTGTGTCTGCTCATGCCGGTGGAGATGTCTGCTGGTCTGAAACCTCTTCCCACATTCCCTACACGAGTAGGGTCGTGCCCCAGTGTGGATGTGCTGGTGTCGGATCATGCCGGAGCTGCAGCTGAAGCTCTTCCCACATTCCAAGCACCTGAAGGGCTTCTCCCTGCTGGGAGGTTGCTCAACAGATGCACCACCAGACAGGCCCAAAGGGGCACTGACTTCCTCCTCACCTGCCTGGGGGGCCCGCGGCAGCTTCCTCGCAGCCTCCTCCTCCATCTGCCCAAGCTTTGGGAAGGACAAATCCTGTGGGGAGGAAACAAGGGCTGAGCGCGTTGCCTTGGGGGTTCCTCCTGCCCAAGTCCATCTCTAGAACTCACCGGGCATCCTGGGACCATAAAAACCTCTAAAACACCAAGATTTAACCTGGAAAAACCCAAATCAGAGAGATTCAGGGACAAGGCCCAGCTGTGCCCAAGGCAACCAAACAGCCCCACAGTCATGGGGACACCAGAGGCTGTCCCAGGGCAACAAGAGTAGGGTTCTTCCCCCTCCCCTTAACCCCCTTCTCCAATCGGCTCCCCAAACCCTGGCTCCCTCCAGCTCCCTTTGGAGGTGACCCCCTGCCCCGTGCGCTCCCTTTGGGGTTCCACCCGCTCTTTTCGATTCTCTCACCCCTTTCCCATCAGGACAGGCAGGGCCTGCAGGGGAAGGCAAAGGGACAACCTGTGTCCCCACAGTGCCAGTGCTGGCTCTGCTCCTCCCTGCAGGCTCCGTGGCCGGGCACACTTTGTGTTCCTGGGTGCCACCAGCTCAGCAGCTGCAGCCGCTCCAATCACCGCCCGCAGCTCTGCAGCAAAGCCCCAGCTCACCTGGCACACAGGCCATGGACACAGCACCTTCTCCCTGCTGGGCACTCCCAGCTCAGCCTCTTCCCCAGCACGGGGCTCTCCTGCCTCAGCACCACCTCTGCCTTCCACTT
>NW_020958313.1:3251-7641 GCF_003031625.1 Empidonax traillii | reverse complement strand
CAGCTGTCCAGTTGATGTCATCGCAGTCCCTGTGATCTCACCAGACAGTTGTGATGCCACCGCTGTCCGCACAGATGTCACCACTGTGGTGTCACTGGTGTCCCCAGGGGTGGTCCCTGTGTCCCCAATGATGTCACCACCATCCCAGTGATGTCACCACTCTCCCTACCGATGTCACTGGTCCCCAATGATGTCACTGGTGTCCATGTGATGTCACCACTGTCCCCAGCAATGTCACCAATGTCCCTGTGACGTCACTGGTGTCCCCAAGGGTGTCCCTAGTGTCCCCAATGATGTCACCACAGTCTCTCTGATCTTACCAACATACCCATGATATCACTGCTGTCCCTGTGATGTCACCACTATCCTCAGTGATGTTACTGGTCTCCAGTGATGTCACTGCTGTCCTATGAGATGTCACCAATGTCCCCAGTGATGTCCCTGTGCACTCATTGCTGTAGCTTTGATGTCACTGCTTTCTCTGTGATGTCACCGCCGTCCCCAATGATGTCACTGGTCCTCTGTGATGTCACTGGCTTCCCCAGAGGTGGCACCAGTGTTTTTGATGTCACTGCTATCCCTGTGATGTCACTGGTCTCCAGTGATGTCATTGCTGCCTCAACGGATGTCACCACTATCCCATGTGATGTCACTGCTGTCCCCAAGGGTGGTCCCTGTGTCCCCAAAAAGTCACTGCTGTCCCTATGATGTCACCATTGTCTCTTTGATGTCACCAGTGCCCCAGTGATGTCATGGGTCTCCAGTGATATCACTGCTGTCCCCACAGGTGTCACCACTGTACCCTGTGATGTCACTGCTGCCCCAGGGGTGGGCCCTCTGTCCCCAATGAAGTCCCCTGTGGTGTCACTGGTCCCCAGTGATGTCACTAATGTCCCCATGATGTCACCAGTGACACCGATAATGTCACTGGCATCTCTGTGATGTCACACCTGGCCTTGTGATGTCACCAATGTCCTCTGTCATGTCACAGATGTCCCTGTGACATCATGGCTGTCCCTTTCTTGTCACCAGTCCCCTGGCATGTCACTGGTCCCCAGTGATATCATTGATGTCTGTGTGATGTCACCACTGTCCCCTGTGGTGTCACCAGTTTCCCTGATGATGTCACTGCTGTCCCTGTAATGTCAGCCTTGTCCTTGTTAAGTCACCAGTGTCCCCAGTGATGTCATGGATGTCCCTGTGATGTCACCAGTGTCACCGATGATGTCACTGGTGTCTCTGTGATATCACCCCTGGCCTTGTGCAGTCATTGATGTCCCCTGTGATGTCACCGATGTCCCTGTGACATCACGGCTTTCCCATTGTTGTCACCAGTCCCCTGTTATGTCACTGGTTTCCAATGATGTCACTGCTGTCTCTGTGATGTCACCACTGTCCCTAGGTGTGGCTCCATGTCCCCATGATGTCACTGATTTCCCTGTGACATCAGGGCTGTCCTTTCTTGTGACCAGTGACCTGTGATGTCACTTGTCCAAAATGATGTCACTGATGTCCCTGTGATGTCACCACTGTCCCTGATGATGTCACTGGTGTTTCTATGATGTCACCCCCTCTTGTGAATTTACTGATGTTCCAGTGACATCAGAGCTCTCCCTTTGTTGTCAGCATTCTCCTGTGATGTCACTGCTCCCCAGTAATGCCACTGCTGTGTCTGTGATTTCACCACTGTCCCCAACAGTGCCACCATTTCCCTGTGATGTGACCAGACCCCTTTGACGTCACAACTGTCCCTTTGACAGCATTGTGCTATCCCCAGGGGTGGAACCCCTGTCCCTGTGATGTCACCGCTGTCCCTGTGATACCACCAGACCCCTATGATGTCACTCCAATGATGTCACCAAAGTCTCTGTGACAATACTGCTGTCCCTGGGATGTCACTGGTGTTTACTGATGTCACTGCTGTCCCCATGGGTGTTACCCATGTCCTGTGGAAGGCACCTATGTCCTTGAAATGTCACTGGTCCCCAGTGATGTCACCACTGTCCCTGTGATGTCACCAATGTCCCTATGATGTCATCGATGTCCCTGTGACATCACTGCTGTCCCTCTGTTGTCACTCTGATGTCACTGGTCCCCAGTGATGTCCCTGCTGTCTCAGTTGATGTCACCACTGTCCCCTGTGATGTCACCAATGTCTCTGATTATGTCACTAATGTCTCTGTGATGTCACCCCTGTACTTGTGAAGCCACCGATGTCCATTGTGATTTCAGTGGTCTCTCTGTGACATCACGGCTGTCATTTGTGGTCTCCAGTCCCCTGTGATATTCCTGGTCCACAATGATGTCACTGATGTCTCTGTGATGTCACCCCTGTCTTTGTGAAGTCACTGATGACCCCAGTGATGTCACCCATGTCCCTGTGACATCACCACTATCCCCTGTGATGTCACCAGTGACACCGAAAATATCATTAGTTTCTGTGATGTCACCCCTGGCATTGTGAAGTCATCGATGTCCCCTGTGATGTCACAGATGTCCCCGCTGATGTCACTGGTGACTCTGTGGTGCCATCACTTTCCCCTGTGATGTCAACAATGTCCCCAATGATGTCACTGCTGTCTCTGTGATGTCACCACTGTGTCGAGCCGTGGCACCATGTCCCTGTCATGTCACTGATGTCAGTGATGTCCCTGTGACATCACGGCTGTCCCTTTGTAGGCAACAGTTCTCTGTGATGTCACTGCTCCCCAGTGATGTCACCAACATGCCTTTCATTAGCGTTAGGGTTAGGGTTTAGGGTTAGGGTTAGGGTTTAGGGTTAGGGTTAGGGTTTAGGGTTTAGGCTTCGGTTTTAGGGTTAGGGTTAGGATTTAGAGTTTAGGGTTAGGGTTAGGGTTTAGGGTTTGGGTTAGGGTTAAAGGTTAGGGTTAGGGTTAGGGGATTAGGGTTTAGTGTTAGTCTTAGGCTTACATTTAAGCTTAGGTTTTAGGGTTTGAGGTAGGGTTTAGGGGTTAGGGTTAGGAGCAAGAGTTAACTTAGGTTTTAGGCAATTTTTTGGTTAGAGTAAGGGATAGGGTTATGGTTAGGGTTTAGGGTTTAGCATTAGGTTCAGGGTTAGATTCTTTTTTAAGTTTAGGTCTGGGGTTCAGTATGAAGAAAGATACCTCATAGGTGCCTGCACACACAGCTCTTGCTCCTCCTGTAGTGCTGAGAGTGCTGCAACAAGTGAACTGGATAGATGGTGAGTCAGGGTTATGATTAGTGTTGGGGGCTATGCTTATGGTTAGGGTTACAGATAAGGTGAGGATTAGGGTAAGGGTTAGGGTGAGGGTAAGGGTTAGGGATAGTCTTAGGTTTAGGGCAAAGGCTAGTATCGGTTAGGGGTTAGGGTTAAGGTTAGAGTTAGGGTTAGGGTTAGGGTTTGGGTTAGGAATACGGTTAGGGCTAGTTAGGGTTAATGGTTAGGGATAGGGCTTAGGGTTAGGGTTAGGGTTAGGGTTAGGGTTAGGGTTATGATTAGGTTAGGGTTGTTGTTTAGATAACTTTTAGGTTAAAGTAAGGGATATGGTTACAGTTATGCATTTCGGTTTAGGGTTAGGGTTAAGTCTAGAGGTTTTCTTTTAGTTTAGGTTTGGTGTTCAACACAGACGAAGGTACCTGCCAGACCAAAGGTGCCCGCACAGAAAACTCTTTTTCTTTGTGCAGTGCCCAGAGTGGCTCAGCAACTGCACTTGAGAGACAGAGGCTCAGGGCTTTCTTTGCTGGGTGGAACTGCAGTGCACACCCCCTCAGTGCAGCCCCAAAAGGGTTCCATGGTTGCGTTTTTGATGTCATGGCCTACCCTCTCCATTCCAGAATGATGCCTAAAAACCAAAGAACCAATGTACCACACCCCCACATTGCAGCCTTTCCTTTTTGCCATTGGCCTGGTTGTGATTTTAGGGCCAATCATCTCTATTCCAGAATGGCCCCTGGACACCAAAGAACTGATGCCTCACACCCCGAGAATGCAGCCCAACATGTCTGCCATGGGACTCTTTGTGATGTCATGGCCTTCCCTCTCCATTCCAGAATGGCCCCTGGAAACCTGTGATAGTTTGGACCTGGCTCCCTGCCAAATACCCCAACTCACAGTAACAACCCCTTCCCCATCCTTTCTTCTTTTAGGGAAAAGAAAAAAAAAAAAAAGAAGAACTCAAAATTAAGCTAATTATATAAAAATATATAACTTTACGTATGTTACAACTATTTACAATTAAGATGCTATGTACTCAGTGCAGGGAATCCAAAAACACCCTTTCCCCCCCAAGGAAAAAAAAAGGTTAAAAAGGGACAAAAGGGGACACCGAACAGATATACACAAACAAATTCAAGAATTATCCTAATAACTAGCAACACAAATCTCACCACGTCCCTTAGAAAAGCAGGA
>NW_020958313.1:0-1069 GCF_003031625.1 Empidonax traillii | reverse complement strand
CAGCAAGTCCGTCCTGGAGCAGCTGGCATTGGCTCCACGGGGCAGGGGAAGCTTCTGGCAGCTTCCAACAGAAGCCACCCCTGGAGCCCCCCCGCTACCAAAACCCACCCACAGAAACCCACGACACCCAGTGACTCCCACTTGCCCCAGGATGGTCCCAGTTCCCAGCAGTGTGATCCCAGTCACTCCTAGCATATCCCAACAGGATCCCAGTTGTCCCCAAGGTGCTCCCAGTTGCTCCCAGCCCTACCAGGATGGTTCCTTTCCCTCTCAGGGACTCCCAATGTGAGTCCAGTATGGCTCCAGGCACTCTCAGACCCTCCCCAGGGCCTCGGGCACAGCCTGGACCCCCCCCGTGTCCATGAGGATTTTGGGGGGTCGTGTGTCCCCCCTCCCCTGCTGTCACTCTGCCTCCACCCGGCTGCTCCCAGTGATCCCAGCAAAGCTTCCCAGTTCTCCCCAGTCCCAGTATTGGGGGGCACTGGGGGGGGGTTGGAGGATCCCAAGGGGTGGAGCCGAGTTTGGGGGGACCCCTCTGTGTTCCCCCCATCTCACTCCTCTCTGGGGGGGCTTTGGAAGGGCACAAACCCCCAGTAGGTAACCAGTTCACCCCAAAAGGTGCTGGGACCTCCCAGAACCTCCCCACAAACCCTCAAGTATCCCCAAAGACACTGAAAGCCCACCCAACCCCTTTTCTGGGGGGGCTTCTCTGGGCACTGGTGGTGCTGGGAGCCCCCCCGGCTGTGGGCGAGGAGCTCTCGGGTGAGCGGGGGGTGGGAAGGGGGAGGTCGGTGGGAAAAGGGGGATCAGAGGGGATAAAAGGGGTGGTGGGACCCCAAAGTGAGTGGGAGGAGAGTGGGACACCCAAAAGGTGGAGGGGGACTGAGGTTCATGGGGAATGGGTGGGAGAGGTCAGAAGAGTGGAGAAAGGGCAGGGTGGGACCCCCAAACTGAGCATGAGGGGGCTGGGGAGTGGGGGGATGATGTGGAAGGGGTGTGGAAAAATGTCGGGATTGGGAGCACAAAACTGATCTGGGAGGGGCTGGGGATTGAAGGGACAATGGAAAAG
>NW_020958312.1:12945-15183 GCF_003031625.1 Empidonax traillii | reverse complement strand
CCAATGTCTTCCACCCCCCTTATCAGAAGCCCTCTAGATTCGTGGGTTCAATTCAGAACCTTCCCTTGTCCGAGAACCTTCTATACCCCCCCTATATAAGTATCCTGCTAATAAAGGAATCGGCCATTTTGCCAGACATGTAACCTGTGTGTGCGTGTCTCTTCCCCAAGCAAGATGTCCGCTGGGTCGGATGAATTGGCATATCCCCCCAATTCGTCAGGTTTGGTGGTTTTTGTTTATTTGGTTTTGTTTGTTTTTTGCTTGGTTTTTTTTTAATCACTGTAATAGCTGCACGGGTCCACATTTAAAAAAATCTCTACCTAATGCATGAAAGCAAAAATTTTCTCCGATAAAGCCTGACACTTAGACATTTGTTACTGAAGATGATTTTACAAGAGCAAAGATTTAATTAGCTAGTCCTTCAGATGTACTTCTAGACCTGGACATCAATTCACATATTCCACTGCTGTTGGTGTGGACTTAGTTAATCTACTAAGGAAAATGCAATTTTACTAAATGACAAACTATTTTGACAGAGTAACTGTCCTGGAAAATCTAACAAATAGTGACATTGTTCAGAATACTTTTCTAATACAAATATGAAGCAAGTAATACTATTTGAAATGCTTTGGCATTATGCTCATTTACTTCTCCAAATCAGATAAGACTTTTTGTTGCTCACTGCCAAGTTTCTGAACAAATGACAGTCATTTACAATATCAATTCCCATTAAAGGCAATTAGACTGAGGAAGAAAACATAAGTAGTTGTGCCCAAAGTGGTATTTTTAACTATGGTAAAATGATTAAGGCAAAGTGAAATGAGAGAAAGGCCATATTTAGGAAAGAGTGTTCCGTTCTTTGTCATTACAAAGCAGGGAATGGCTCTATGATGTGAATGACCAAACTCGTAATACTGTTCTGGGATTTCAGAGCAGATAAGACAGTGCAGACAAGTATTTGTCAAACATAGATGTCACATATCAAGACGCATGAATAACTGTAATCCAGTATTGCATTCCTTATCTATGTTAATACATGAAGGAGAAAGAGGGCAAATAAAAAATAAAAACCTTTCTCTGCAGGATTCTAGTCCCTTGGTGAGACTAAGACAGCTCTCCTAAAGACTGATAATATGAACCCCAAAATATCTGCCATCTGACTCTGTTCACAGTACCTTTGAGGAAAAAAATGCAAAATATGTCTAAGTATGATTGCTATCAACCAACTTTACAAAAACTGAAGGATGGCATCTTCAAAATATCATATAGGGAACATGATTTAAATTATTTCTTTATCCCCCACAAATAGACAGCTAGACCAAAAAGTAAAAATAAATCAACTTTGAATTTTCTGTCTCAATAGTAAAAACATCTACTGCATGCAACACTGAAAATATTTTTTTAACTGTTACAAAATAGAATTTATGTCTCATTGAAAGCGTACTTCTTAGTATTAAAATATTTACGGAAAAAAGTTTGTAGGCACCACACTGAATAAGTAAGAAAATATAATTAAGCTGATGCTGCAAATAAAAGAAACAGACCTCAGCTGGCAGGACACCAACCCAAGACCTGCAGGTGTCCAGGGTTGCACATCAGTTTAACACAGGGAGGAAAGCACAGGGCTGCCAACAATGCTTTAGTCATTCAGCATTCACAGTGGTTACTCACGATTCAGGGAAAATTGGGAACTCATGCTTTGAACAGACCAAAGGCTGAAGAATGAAGGCATTGTTCTACGAGGACAGCATTTCATTTTATTACATTAACTTTGCCTCATTCAGTTTTGCCAAGCTTTCACTCTGGTTTAGATATTATGCATGTTCATCATCTACTACACCTACACCACATTTTTATACGCATGTCTGGCACCTGAATTCAGAAAGGGGATGGGCAGAATCCCAAACCACTAAAAATCAGTTTGCACTTTTGTAGCTTCATAAGTGTCTAAAGCCAAAAAGCCGTGAAGGTTACTTGTAAATACAAAAGGCACCATCAAGAATTTATTACTTAAAACTTTATGACTCTTTACATGATCCATCAACCAACTGGGATTTATCCAATCTTATCTCAGGCAAATTCTGGTGGTAATAGGCAGGTCTCACCTACCAATTCCAGTCTGTTGGTCCCAGCTGAAGCAGTGCAGAAGATACCTTTTTTTAGATTACTTTTTTTAAAGACACTAGTTATTCCTCTTGTCAGCCCTGAAATTCAAGGAAAGAAATGAAATAACTGCCA
>NW_020958312.1:0-8897 GCF_003031625.1 Empidonax traillii | reverse complement strand
GTCAAAGTATGGAATGATTCCATATTTTCCCCCTCAAGTTAACTTACTTTGAGTTAATTCAAGGTAGTAAATGTGGTTTTGTAAAATAGTATGTAGTCTTCCATACATTTGTTCTGGTCTGCAAGTAGGTGTTCAAGCATGAAAAATAACCTAAGTTAATTAGCAAATAACTAACTTAAGGAAGCACAGACTTCAGCAGACATACTCCAAGCTTTGCCATGCCTTCATGGAAAATAAAGTAGCTCTCCTAATTCAATCTCCACACTAAGTATTCTTAGTAGACATGCGTGACATTAGAGAGAGAAGGTTTTGGTTCTAAACCATAAATATTCATTAAAGAACTATTGCGTGGCCTTTTCAGAAAAATACATGTCTGAGAAAAGATTATATTCTTTAGAACTTTTGCCAATTTATTATTAAACAGCATTCAACTGTCTGTAACATTTCTAAATGCAGCAATTCAGAGTCAGTGAGTACATGAAAGGATAAATCTGGTTCACACAGTCTAAAATCTTCTTCACAGTCTGGGAAAACACTACAACGGGGAAAAAATAAGAAAAATCTTCATCTGTCAGTCAAGGACTCTCTTGGCATAACTTCAAAACTTTACTCCCACTTTGCTATACGTTTTGATATAAAAGTTCATCCTTTCAAATCATCATGTTAGACTCAGCTAACAATCTTGCTAGAATCTGCAAACAGAAATCTGTAAAAGAGTAAAAAATGGTTGCAATCTCCAAAACATTCTTACGACCTCACACCTTTAAAATTCAGAGTTTTGTTTATTCTTAAATACTGTTTTCATCTGCCTAAGATAGTTTACTTATGGACTTCTTTTCTTCACTCCTCTCCCTATGAAGACAGATAAGAAAGAAACTGGAATCTTAACATTAAACATGAAATGTTCACGTTTTTTCAACAAATTGTAATATTTACTTTCAGATTTTTTTCAGTATCTTCTCCCATATGAGCACAATGTAAATTCCTGCAATTTTGTGTCTTATTTTTAAAAAATGCACAGAATTTGCAAATAGATGCCAAGTGAAGGAAAGACAGTATGTAAGACCATTTCTTAAATAAATGACAGCAATAACAATATTTTGCAACCAAAGATTTGACAAATAAGAAGGAATTAATGGAAATCTACAATTACCTGGATTATAAATTACGGAATCAGCAGCAGGATTGTTTTCATTTACAAAGCCGAATGTAATTATAAATAATGAGATCAGAGAGCTCTAGTAACAACCCTGGTTAAGAGTATCACATTAGAGAGCTGAGCATAATTTGAAAAATATAACACTAAAGAGCCATCAGAATGATGAAAAGTGTCAGCATCTGCTGTTTCACTGCAACAGTGCATCAAATCCAGCTGTAAATATAGGGGGGTTTAAGCTTTCACACAGAGTTGTACACTCTCCTGCTTCCTCTGCTTCCAAACAAAGATGTACAATGATCGTGCTTCACACAAGAATATTTGATAAAAAAATTAGGATTGAGAATACAATGACTTACAATATTTATGACATAACAGGTGCTACTTTAAGCAGAAACTCAAATTGGATAAATGTTTTCCATCTTAAAATATTAAAATATTCTCAAGTTTTTAATTGGTTATTTCAGCTCTGTTCCTACAGAACTCCTGTATACTATTCAAACTAATTCTGTTTCATTTCATCTTCCACCAACACTGGGTAGAAAATTAGAACAAAAAAAAAAAAATTAATCCTTGCAACTTACATTGCCATAATGATGTCATTATTTGAGATATAGAGGAAGCAACTTAGAAGATTCAGAGAAGCTTTAAAATGCTACTACTTCCTATGAGCTACAAACCCTCCAAATTTGACTAATTTGGGCTTTATAACAACAATCATCCTTTGGGATTAAAAAAAGTGTGGGAAACATCAAACTCCACATTTACTCTAAACACAACTGAAGTTACATTTCCTATAAGCACTCAGACACTGAAGGTGGGAATGCACCATGGAAATGAAATAAAATTCTAATTGTGGCCCACATGTCATTTGCTCTCCACAGTAACTACAGAAGATGACAAATGTAAGCTGGACCTTGAAAATACCCATGATGGGGAGGGAAACTACAGATGGATGAAGCAAAGGAATGTGCGACTGCTGCAGAGACATTCCAGTGGAGCTGCTAAGTATCTTCTCCTATACACTATGAAATCTGAGACAGTTTCATTTCTTCCACGTGCCTCCAGAGACAATAACACAGATAGTGCAACACTAAAGACTCCCTAAACATTCCTCCTTCTGACCTCCTTCTTCCTATAGAAGTATTATGTTACCAGATTTTAAAAATATTATTTAAAATAAGCAACATACCCTCCCACTCAGAGCAGTGGTCATACACAGTATGCTGACTTGTACTACATTTACATTCAAAAAAACTGCTACTAACTGAAAACTACATTGAGCAATACATATTCTCTAGTCAGAAGTTTGATTTTAAGGCCTAGCCTGCCTTTTTATAATATTATTTACATTGCCTATGCTACAGATATAGAAACAGTACTGTTGTAACTAGAAAAATGTATTTAGAAAGGATTATGGGGTGTGCAGCAACCTTTTCCTTAACATTAACACCACACAGCACAGAAATGACACAGGAAAAATTATGCTGGAATGATTTTACATTTGCTGGCACGCCCTTTCACTTACAACTAACTGCAGGAGAAAAAAATTGAAATAGAGAAGGAAAACTGTCTAAGAGCAAGCTGTACTTGAAAACATCTCAAAAAAGGAGGTTTCTCAACTTGAAAGAATTCCTCTTCCCCAATATTCAGAATCCAATGAAGGTCATTCATTTTAGTGAGAGTCAGTTGAAGAGTTAATACAAACAGTAAGCCTACGTTGTTATAGTGCTTAACACCACAGATTTTGGAATGGATAATGTAACGACTGCTTAGAGATTAAATACTGGATTGGCAACATTGATTTGAAACACTGGGCAGCTTCGGGGCCCTAAAGGTTAGGCTCTGGAAACACAGATAATTACATTTTAAGACTTCCAAGTCATAATGGCTACTTCTAAGACCAAAAATAGATGGCCTCAGGAATAGCAATAAGCATATTTGAGTGCCAGAGAGAACAGAAAAAAGAATTGACAACCCAATACCTTAAAAATTCAACAACAGATCCCCCACACTGACTGGCTAAAATGTCATATTTTTTAATCACTTTTTGCCTCCCATTTTGCAACAGAATTGGTACTAACATTTAAAAAATTTTCCTCTGCACACAGAAGACCTAAAACGATATTTTTAGCCTGGCTTCCTAAGGAAATGAAACTTATCCGTTAGGCTCTCATCACAATAACTTCTGAATTCATAGAGTGATTTCTGCCAGGTCTGACAAGGTGTAAAACATTTTAGATTCCCAAAAATGGTAGCTGAGAAAGGAAAGAGAATGCAACTAGTGCTCCCATTGTGGGGCTGCCTTTGCTAGGCAGGAGAGAGAACACCCGGGAGCTTCTCCCTGCTGTCTCAGAGACAAGGCTGCTGCAGTTGTGTTTGTCAAGGGTTTAGGTGGAGCAGGGTAGGATAAGGCTGGTTTTGTCTGATTGTCTTATTTGCTTTAAAAAAAAAGCTGGGATTATCATGTATTTGCATGATTCCTGTTCAGTTGGAAATGAAAGTATCGTTGACCAAATCCTTCAGTAATATGTATCTCATCACAGGTTCACCAAGACTTTTAAGAACAGTGTATATTTGATGAGGATCCAGCATCAAGCACTGCAACACAGTGAAGGCTGAGAGGATGAAATTTGTTACTGACATGAATAAGGAGAAAATTTGAAAAATTCCAAGGGGCTCCCCTGTAGCTGAAAAACAAGGTAAAAGAATAATAATAACAAAAATTGGTACAAAGGAGCAGACAACAATATTAAGGATTAAGATGTCTGCAAAACAAGCTAATTTTGTCACTTCATAAGAACACTGCTAATTATGCTCACGGTCTTCAGACAAGGGATGGCCTCAAAAAGCAACATCTTTTGCAGCTATTACTACTCTAACTTATTCACTACTCTAAAGTTTAATTTTTTTTTCTTACACAACTTACTGGATGTTTTCTTTGATGGCTCTTAAAAGACACTGGTATTAAAGGTAAGTTATGGGGAAGCCTTCCCATTACAGCACAACAGTATTTTAGAGCAAGAGTAGTTGGTGGGCACAAGGTTGCTCCTAAGCTGAACCCTCCCCAGTCCACTACGTTTTTTTGTGTGAGATTCACATGGAACTACTTGTACTGTTTTTCAGTCTGAGAATATAAACAAAACAATAAAATTTTCAAATACTTTTTTTTAATCAACCTCCTGAAGCTCCTCGAACATTTGGCTCAATGTTTTCATCTTTCAAAAGTAAATATCCAAATATGCAAAGAAAACATAAAAGCCACTTTGTAAATACATCCTGTAGAAACTATAGAATATCAATTTTGTTAGACAGCTTGCAGTAAAATAAAATGTATTCATGAAGAACCCAAAACATATTAACAACTTCTTAATTATGCCTCCCTGAGGAAAAACACCCATTACTGGTTTGTTTTTTTTTTTGCTTTCTTGTTTAGGTTTGGATTTGGGCTTTTACTGCTAGAAAACTTATAATTAAAAAGCTCCTAATAAATTTCATGTAAGGATATTAAGTAAAAAAATACACTGACGACAAAATTTAGCTCATCCCACTAAATGAATGCTATAAAATAGATTCTGAACTGATGTGTCCTTCCCCAGCCTTGGGATATATTTACCCACATCACAGCCACATGATCAATACAACAAAGAGAAATAGCTGTAATAATTGAACCCCTGATTACAATTTTTGGCTGCATATTAAGAATCCAATCTAAATCTCATTCAGACCAGTGCAGGCTAGAACCTTCCACTGTAGTATTGCCAGGAAACCAGGCTTGAACTTAATACAGACTTTATGGCTAATTGACAGTTTTTTGAGCACAGCAAGCACAACACCAGCTTATTTAACCTTAACTATATGTTTCCGCTGTAAGACCACCTCACTTCAGGTTATTTAGTGCATTTAAAAGTGAAACTACTAAAAAGCTTGTTTATTTAGCCTATTACTTAGGATTTTTATCTACAATAATTATTACTACCAGGAGCTGCAACAGGAATCATCAAAGAAGAATTTTCCAACCACAAAGTAGTAATAGCAACCAACACAGACGGCTTCAGTTTGTGAATGACAGCACAGCGTATTTCTCAGACAGCAAAATTCTCTCACACTTGTGAGATAAATCAAAGTTCATTTTTTGACTCATTCAAAAGCATCAATTAAAACACCTTTCAGACCTTACAGGCTTGCATTGTTTATCAACTGTTATAATTACTTTGATAGTTAGCTTGTAATTTGTAAAGTGAATATACTCTTCCAACCCTGCATGAAGTTTGTTGCTAAGACAGGTATGTGTCTGGATTTATTTACTATTAACAACACAAAGGATCATAATTTTTTTTGTGATTACAATATAATAACACAAAGCAATACATCTTATTCAATTTTCAGTCACTGAGGATCACTTGCAATTCAACTTTCAGTTTAGATTTTAAATGAAAAGAACTTACGAGTTAGAGCATACATGGTCTCGTTGATGTAACTTATGGTGGTTTACAAAGCTATCAAGGCTGTGCTGATATTAAAAGCAACAATGAAGGGAAGTGGTTAGTCAACTAGCTGGTTCTGTTATTCCCTCCCACTTCTTACAGCAGTACCTAATTGTGGAGTCATAATTCAGCTTACTAGCCCAGTTTTTAATTTTTTTGTTGTTGTTGTTTTTTGTTTTTAAATAACATAAAAATCCCCCACACCACTTTACCACTTTTGGAGGTTTATTACAGAGTTTCAAAGCAGATGTTCAATACCTATAGTCAAAATAAGATATTAGATACAACATCCAAGCAGCAATAGTCTCTGTTTACGTGGAGGGAAAATTAAAAAAAAACTAAAGAGAAACAAAAATCTACGTAAAAGTAGTTTTTCTCATTGCTGCTTTGAACTGAAGATAATAAAATTGAAACCATTCAGCATAAGTGGGAATGGAAAAATAAATTAGCTGTATATATCATTAGTCAAGTTACCTAACAGACCTGATCAAGCTGACTTTGAGTCAACGGAGTTTTTATGAAGCTATTTGTGCTTCTGTACATGAACAAGGGATGCTATCTACAAAATATCAGTATTTTATAGTCATTTCAAGTGACCAAGAGTAATGAGAGACAGAAAAGAACTAAAAATTACATAATTACTTTTTAATTAGTGTTTAATTTTTTCTTAAAGCCATATTTTTTTGTAATACACAATGTTCAACACCACATGTAAAAGGAACACCAAAAGAATTAACACAGTCTCAATGTCCTCATTTAGTAACTTTCATTAAACACCAAGAATTTCCACTTTTAGCAACAGTGTTTGGGATAAAAAACAGAACGTTGCCCTTTGTTTCTGTGCATTAAAATAATATAAAACAGATTAAGATGAGTTGGTTAAAGCTACGCCACAGAAATAGCCCAAGTTTATCCTTACATTTGTGGTCTTATGGTTTACTCAATGCTTTCCTTTGGCATTTGTGAAGTACAACAAAGATTTAGTGCCTGCACAATCCAGGGCTTTGGGTGTTTTGAGTACTTCAGATAAATCACAAACTAGATCAAAGTTCAACTTCTCTCTCTACCAAAAATACCCCTCACAACCAAAAGACAACACATGACTGAGGCCACAAGGAACTGCACTTCATGTCCCTCTCCGTAGCCCACATGCCTTGCCCCTGTCAGCAGACTACAGAAACTTTCTTGCTTTCTTGAAAGAATGACCTGGCCATCATACAGCAGGACGCTGCCACACTTCACTTTCTTTCACGTTTCTTTCTTTCTTTCTTCCATCCATAGGGACTGCCCATCTAACACAATGGAGAAGCTATTTTGTAAGAACTTTCAGTGTACCTACAAAAGTCTATCACACGTGCATCGCCATCATTTTCCACAGAAGGTCATTTCCCATAAAATTCTTGTTGCATTTTCCCAGTAACACCAACCAGCTGCATATCACCAAGGCCCATTTTGTGTAGCTTGACAGTGCAAAAGACTTTACAATAGTACTATTAATTTCTCCAATATTTAGTTACTAAACAGACTTTGTGTAATCATGTCCCTCATCCTGTGAAGAAAAGAAAAAGAGATCTGGAGAGACAGAGATCCTCCAAAACCCGGTGAAAATGTAACTTGTGGAGGTTATGAAGAGACTTTACTCAGTAGGAGTAGAAATGTGGACTAAGTTATGCTACATGTTTTTGATGCAATTTCCTGGTATTGTAAGCAAATACGTCATCTTCATAAGCACATTGCACTATTATAACTGCTGTGTGTTCCCCCTATCTCTCTATCAAAATACTGTCCCATAGTTTCACTTACTTGATGGTTAAAACATTTATGGGATTCCAAGATATATGCTGGAATAGCTCATACAGACCACTCAGCTCATCTGTAACCATTGCTTGTTAATGCTAAAGTTATCCTTTAGCTTAAAGAGAACTTTTCCCTCCCTTGTAATGACTATACTGATGCAAGTACATCTCAGGCACTAAAGTGGCTTTGGAGGCTTTCCACTACACATATTCAGGGAAATTGTGGGTGGGCAGGTGGGTGTGTTTTTATGCAGAGACACCTTCCACTAGACGAGGTTGCACAGAGCTTCACCCAATCTCGCCCTGAAGTTTTCCAGGGACGGGGCATTCACAACTTCTCTGGGCAACCTGTTCCAGTGCCTCACCACCCTCACAGCAAAGAATTTCTTCCAAATATCTAATCTAAATCTACTCTCCTTCAGTTTAGATCCATTCCCTCTTGTTCTATCACTACATGCCCTTGTAAAAACTCCTCCTCTAGGCTTCCTCTAGGCCTCCTTAAACTACTGGAAGGTGCTGCAAGGTCTGCCCGGAGCCTTCTACACCACGCTGAACAGCCTCAACTCTCTCAGCCTGTAACTATATTTACACACTAAATAAACAACTCTTATAAACAACAACAAACTGTTATTCAAACCTCCATGAAAAGCCTTCAAAATTTTTCATGAAAATCATGACAAAAATATGACATCTTTGGAATTCATCAAATCACTGCTTGTGAGTCTCCTCTGTATCTGCTTATGCCTTTCTGCAGATTAGGAGATAGCATGAAATAGTTACTTATATAATAAAACAGAGCTAAATTAACAGTGCAAGGGATTGCATCATATAGAGGGGATACTATCTTCTTCTCTAGAAGAATCAATTAAAAAATTCTTTTACTATCTGCTGAAATCTTAGCATTCACTCCTACAGCGTCTAATGAAGAAATAGTAAACTTTGAAAATTGAGAGCAGATAAAAGTTACTGTACTGGAGATAGTGCATAAGACTTTCTTCATTGGCCACAATGTACCTAACTAATATGTATGCCACATGGCAAACATACCAGACATCTGATCACTCCACACATTTTGGAATAGTCAACTACATACTCTACTTATTCTACTTCTACTAAGTTCAAACATTGCTATGTTTGCTCAGACATTTCTACTAGGTTAACACCACCACAGCAGAAAAAAAAAAAAAAAAGTTTCATTTTGGAAGACAAAAACATGATAAAGTAGGAAAACTTTTACATATTAAATATCTATTTTTTTTTACAGCGTAGCTGTCATCCTTGCTGTCTTGGGAAATCATTCGGGTTCTTTAAGAAAAAAAATCTAAACTGTTTTAATCCCCATTTAGACCAGCTCTTATACATTACTGAAATTCCTTGAGGAAGTGTAACTTTTACAAATTTGGACAGCTTGTTTCATTTCCCTAAGTTGTCTCTTTACAATATCTTTGCATGAAGGAT
>NW_020958311.1:11599-15202 GCF_003031625.1 Empidonax traillii | reverse complement strand
GCAGGGGCAGAGGAGGGGCAGGACTGAGCTCTGCTCTGGGGGGAGCAGGGACAGCCCCCAGGGAATGGCTGGAGCTGTGTCAGGGCAGGCTCAGGGTGGATCTCAGCCAAAGGTTCTTCCCCCAGAGGGTGGTTGGCACTGACCAGGCTCCCCAGGGCAGTGGGCACAGCCCCAAGGCTGCCAGAGCTGCAGGAGGGTTGGGATGATCCTCTGGGGCACAGGGGGGGACTCTTGGGGATGGGGCTGTGCAGGGCTGAGGGTTGGACTGAGGATCCTTGTGGGGCCCTTCCAGCTCAGCATATCCTGGGATTCTGTGTTGCTGCCTTTGGAGGACACCTGGAGGCTCCTGTGTCTTCCTCCCAGGTGGCCCCAAATCACCGGGACACACAAAGCTCTGATTCACAGACCATCAATGCACCAGGGAGGCCCCGGGGAGCTGGACACCTCCTGAGCTGGGATTTCACGCAGGGTGGGTGCTTTGTGAGCCTCCCTCTGTATTTCTGGGAAAAACATCTGCGAGGACTTTATCTGCTGAGCTGGGAACCCTCCTCCTCCTGCCGCTCCTGCTGCTCGTTCCATCCCGCTTGAAACATCTCTGCAGGGTGGAGAATTGGGAACCACGGCGCTGCTGGGGCACTTCTGCTTCTGCTGTGGGGCAGGGGGTTCCCATCTGGAGCTCAGATCCCCCGGGGAAGCTGGCAAAGTGCTCTGTGCTCCTTGTGAATATTTATAGCCGGTCTTGGGATGTTTGCTGCTAACGAGATGCACGAGGGCTTTAATTACACGAGCTGGTGTTGGTGTTCTTCGCTCAGCTGAGCAGTTTGTTGCTGTTCGTGGCACGTGGGGGCCTAAACAAGAAAAGAACAAACCTCTGAGCTGCATCTCTGGAAGAGCTGGTGGTTAAAAGACACAGTCAAAAGTCTCGTGGGGTGTAACAGAGCACGGGAGGGAAGGGAATTGTGCCAGGTTGGTGCTGGGAGCAGGGTGGATGTGGGGTATTGTGTTCATCACCTCCCATCCTCGCTGTCAGGATTGCAGGGAGGCAGCAGAGCCCAGCCCAGGGGTCTCGGGGAGGTGTCACCGGGAGGTTCATGTGGATTGGGTTAAAGGCGTGAAATGGGATGGTGGGGAGCGCTCCTGGGACATCCATCACTGTCTGCCTGGGAGCTGGGGGAGATGGCTGAGGGCAGCTGACAGCCCTGCTCGGAGCTGCAGCTCAGCAGTGAACAATGAGCAGTGAAATCCCACGGAAGGCGCAGCCCCGACCCCCCCTCCCAGCACAACCTTTCAACACTCAGCCCTGCCCTGTGCCCAGCACCTGCAACACCTCCAGCCCTGCAAACAGGGCCTGGGCTGGCTGTCAGCTGCTGGGAGAAATGCCCTTCATTCCTCCTCTGAGCTCCTGCTCCCAGGCAGAGTCATTTGTTTCTCCAGCAGAGGATTTTTGGGTAGGGCTGCTGTGCCAAGATTGTGTCAGGAGGGAGGGGGGGGGGAGCAGTGAATTTGGAAGACAGATGTCTCACCTGCTCTGTCATGTTAGTGTCAGGGCCTGGAGAGCGGTGTGAATGGATATTAAGCTGGGAAACACAAGGAGGAGGGAGAAAAATAACCCTGAGACAGAAGGACACGGCGGTCACACCGTCTGCGGGCTCAGAGAGGCTCCACAGCAGCTTAGGAGCCCTGCAGAGCTGCTCTGGGGCTTCATTTCTCATGGTTTGGTTATCCAGGGTCACTGGAAGGCAGGGAGCAGCCTTGGTGTTCAAGGGTGGATTTAGATTGGATATTGGGAAGGAATTCCTCCCTTTGAGGGTGGGCAGGCCCTGGCACAGGGTGCCCAGAGAAGCTGTGGCTGCCCCAGACCTGGGAGTGTCCAAGGCCAGGTTGGACGGGGCTTGGAACATCCTGGGCTGGTGGGAGGTGTCCCTGCCCGTGGTAGGGGGTGGAGTGGGATGGGCTTTAAGGCCCCTTCCAACCCAACCAGTCTGGGATTCTGCTGAGCAGTGCCCATTGGATTCATCCAGGCCAGCAGGAGTGAAGTTCAGGGCTGGCTGAACACAAGAAACTGAGAACCTGAGCTAATTAGGGACCATTTTAACTGAAGCTGGCAAGGGCTGATGGGTGGGTGGACGCATCTCAGAAGGAACACCCTCCACCTGGAGCCCCACAGAGTGTCTGGGGAGGGGGGGTGTACTTGCCTGTCCCTCCCGTTGTGGGGTTGACAAACAACGTGTCACCCCTCTACAACCCCTGGCAGACAAGCAGGGCATGTGCATTTGTGCTCTGAGAAGCATCTTTGGCTGTTGGGTGTGGAGAAGAGGGAAGAGATTTTGGACCTCCTCTTTGTGGAGTGCAGATGGCACAGGGGGGTTCTTAAACTGAAAAAACCCCAAACCTTCAGTACCAAATATTCGAGTTCCCTCTGGGTGGAATAGAGATCGTCCTTTAACTGTTGTTTGTGGCCTGAGCGAGGAAGCCACAAAGATGTTTATTTCCTCTTCCTGGTGTTCTGCTTCCCTTGGTTCCTGGTGGACACCCCAGGAAGCCTCAGTGCTGTCCTTGCTGGGCTCTGGACAGGTGGAACACATCCAGACCTGGGTGAGCACCAGCCCAAGGGCCCACAGAGCAGCTGTGCCAGGCTCTCACTCTTCTGGAGTTCAAGGCTGCTCAACCTGCTGTGGTCTATGAGGCTCTTCTGAGATTAATCCCCACCAAACCAGGCTCCAGCCTGAACTATTGTCATCAGCCTTAAGCACAGAGGGTTTATGTCCTGCCCTGGGAGTCTCAATTCAGCTCATTAAGCTGATGGAGCTGGAGACCTGACCAGTCTTGAGGTGAGAGCAGTAAACACCAGATCTAAACATCTGAGGGGGAAACCAGCTAGAGCTGGGCTAGGGCTGTTAAATGTGGGGCAGTTGATGTAAAAAGGTCACATTCAGGGTTTTTTTTTCCTCCCCTCTGGTCTGTTGCTGGACCACAGAAGCCTCTGAGAGGTTTGTCCCTAATTAGCACGTGGGGTACTGAACAAACAGCCCTTGGCTCTGCTCTGGCTCGTGCTGAGCAGCCTCCGGTGAAGGGCTGTGGCAGACAGCAGGGACCAAGTGCAGTGGGTTCTATTTTGGGCTCAGAGGGGTTCTGAGCAGCTCCAGGTCATGGCCAGGGACACTTGGCCAGCACACCCCACTGCCACTGAGGAATCAGCAGCAGAAACTGTCACCAAAGGTCTCTGAGGTGGTGGGGGAATTCATCTCCCACCTGTGAACACCAGTGGCATGAAGAGCAGGAGCAGTAGCCACGTTTTGAGCTGGGCTGTGCCTGCACTGTGGAAATAATCTGATTTATCTGCGTGTTCAAAGCATCAGGTACAGAAATGAGAACAACTCCAGGCTTTGTCTGGCTCAAATGTCTTTATTTAACTCATGACTCAGTAACTGAGCACATGTGCTGAGCACTAAGGAAGCAGCACTTGTGAGTTTAGAGAGGTATTTGCAGGATTGGGGCAGAAAACTTCTCTGAAACCCACTGCAGTGATATGACAGCTCTGATTTGTGCTCAGGCACTTCATCACCAGCCAGGGACAGACACAAACCAACATCTGAAGCCTGT
>NW_020958311.1:4731-11216 GCF_003031625.1 Empidonax traillii | reverse complement strand
GTAACTGAGCACATGTGCTGAGCACTAAGGAAGCAGCACTTGTGAGTTTAGAGAGGTATTTGCAGGATTGGGGCAGAAAACTTCTCTGAAACCCACTGCAGTGATATGACAGCTCTGATTTGTGCTCAGGCACTTCATCACCAGCCAGGGACAGACACAAACCAACATCTGAAGCCTGTCATGCAGGTATTTATATGGAGACAGTCCTGTTGATGGCACAAGACCTGCTCTTTACACAAATACTTGGAATCACAGATTATGGAATAGTTAAGGTCAGAAAAGACCTTGAAGGTCCTCAAACCCAACTATTAACCCACCATGTTCACCATTAACCACGTCTCCAAGTGCCACATCCACGTGCCTTTGAACACTGCCAGAGATGGGTACTCCATCACTGCCCTGGGCAGCCTGTGCCAACACCTGACCACCCTTTCCACACAGGAATTGTCCCTAATGTCCAACCTAAACCTCCCCTGGCAGGAATTGTCCCGAATGTCCAACCTAAACCTCCCCTGGCAGGAATTGTCCCGAATGTCCAACCTAAACCTCCCCTGGCACAACTTGAGGCTCTCATCCTGAACTTGTCGCTCCATGAGGGTTCCAGCAGTTGGAGATTCTGAACAGTGTCTCGTGGTGCTGCTTTTTTAACAGGGCAGACTTGGAGGGGACAGCTGGTGGTAAAAAGTCGTGTCAGTGCCTGGATATAGATCATGAGGGGACACCATGAGACGAGGAGAAATGACTCCACAGGAAAAGGCTGTCCCCCCTCCCATCACTCAGGGCTATAAAAAGTCACCCTGACCCACGTTTTCCCTTGGATGTCTGGGGCCTGCCCGGCATCAATGGAGCTTGGAGACACAGAGGGGTGAGGAAGAGGGATAATTAGCCAACTGAAGATATTTATGATGCCTTTGCTCTTCTCTCCTTTCCCCCCTGCAGCCACAGCCGTGACCCAGGCTGGCCGTGCACAGAGGGGACATTGTGGGCTCCCGGTCACGGGGGACCCAGCAAAGGGGGTGTTCACAGGCAGCCCTTGTGCACAGAGCCCTGGGCACTGACACGGGGGGAAATGGGCCCAGCAGGGCCAGGGGGAGCCTCAAATGGGCAAGCAGGGGAAATCAGGAAGCCTCTGGGTCACTGGAGAAAACAGGGCAGGAGGAAAAAGGCCCGGACACGGCAGCCTCTGCTCCAGGCTGAGGTGGGTTATTTGTCACGTGCAGAGGGACTACAAAGGGTTCCTGTGGGAATTTGGGGTGCAAGGAGACGGGGTGAAGCCCTGTGAGTGCCCTTCCCTCGGAGGGAAAACACTGGGCATGGAGAGCTGGGATAAATCCCCAAAATTCAAATGTGTCTCCAAGTGTGGCTGCAGGAAGCCTGATTTTATTATTTATGATGTTATTTTTCCCATGAGTGCTGGAATCTCTGCTTTTCCCTCTCACTGTGGGCAGCTCTGTCGTCTCCTCTGTCCAGCTCCAGTCCACCCAAATACTTGGAAAGATTTATTTCTATAAACTTCCCATCACATCACAACTTCCTCCCGTTTTTCTGACCCCCAATCACTTGGTTGTGCTCAGGGTTGATATCGAGGCAATGTTCACTTTCCTTAAGGTTTATATCCAGGTAATAAGATGATTTTCCCCCCTAAAAAAGGCAAGAAGGGAAGAAATAAGTCTCTCTACCTCCTGTTCAGCTCCTGGATCCCTGCATGAGGCTCTTTATCCCACGTCCAGCTGGGGGACATCAGTGGCTCCAGGAAAGACAAGGAACTGAGTCTTAGGGGCTGTAAATTAGAGCCGTGCTTGCAAAAGGGCTGGTGGAGCAGCACAATCAAATATGTGAACTAGGACCAGGCAGATTCATGCCACAGGCTGAAGGTGCCAGATTTCCTTGGATTTGCTCCCCTGCCACCCAGGTAGAACCTGAGGCAGCTTCTCAACAACTCCCTGGCCTTTCAACTTCAAGGCTCAGCCAGGTGCTGCTTGTTTGAATCCCACTTTCAGCTGGGGAGAAATGCCCAGGGAAGGAGCTGCCAGCTGTGCTCATGGGCAGGAGGGGAAAGTTTTCCCCCAGGAAAATCCTCTCTGGTGGTGCTCAGAGTAGGGGGTGTCCCAGTCATGGACCATCCAATCATTAAGGTTGGGAAAGACCTTTAAGATCACCAAGTCCAACCATCAACCAGCAGCAGCACCACGGTCACCACTAAACCATGTCCCCAGGTGCCACACCCACACGTTTTGGGGTGGGGACTCCAAACCTCCCTGGGCAGCCCCTGCCAAGGCCTCACCACCCTTTCCAGGGAGAAATTCCTCTCCTCCTGTCCCTGTTCCCTGGGAGCAGAGCCCGACCCCCCCCAGCTCCCCCCTCCTGGCAGGGATTGCAGAGCCAGAAGGTCCCCCCTGAGCCTCCTTTTCTCCAGGCTGAGCCCCCCCAGCTCCCTCAGCCCCTCCTGCTGCTCCAGCCCCTTCCCGGCTCCGTTCCCTTCCCTGCACACGCTCCAGCCCCTCCGTGTCCTCCTTGTCTGGAGGGTCCCAAACTGAACACTGGGAGATTCCTTTTCCATTGGCATCATCACCCTCAGGTAGGAGATGCTTTGCTTTGGTCAGGGGCAGAGTTGCTTTGCTTCATAGGGAAAAAGGTGGGGGAGATGGATCAATTCACACAGGCCTTTAAATCCTGATGGTTTTGTGCTCTGATCCCGTGTAAACACTGGGAATCTCCATTTTTGGAGGGAAAACCTCAGCAAAGAAGTGATGGATAACTTGAGAAGAGCTCAATAGGCTGGACAGGATGTGCTCCAAGTGAGTTATTCCTGGCAGGCAGGAATGGTGAGGCCACACAGCTGCTGTTTTCCATATGGATGGAAACCTTCCTCACCTTTGGAATATGGAGCTTCGTTAAACATAAATTAAATATAATCCTTCCAGCAGCACTTCCCCAGCTCCTCACGTGCTTTTTCATCTCCTCAAATAATCTCCCACTGCAGGCACCCCGGGGGACGTTCAGCCTCCCTGGGAAGTTCTGGGAGCTCTCCCAGGTGCCACTGTTAGAAGCCTATAAATAGATGTTTTGGATCCTCCTGAACCACATCCTGGACACCCCCAATGCTGGGCTGTGTCCAGCTCTGGTTCTCCACAGCTGCCCCGTCACCTGGAAGAGGATGTTCAGGAGAAGCTGTCAGCCCCAAGACCTCCTGGATGTCAGGATGGGTCTCCATAATCCTCAGGAAGAGAAATTTGTGTCTTAAAAGCCTTGGGATGGTAACAAAGATGGATGTTGGTTTAAGTTCTCCTGAGGATGGGGGGTTCAGAGGTCTGGGTGTCCAGAGATCCTTCCTCACCTCTCATTTCAGAGGAAACCCCCAACCCTGTTGCACAGACACTTAAGGGAGAGCAAAAGGGGCTTGTGGGAACCTCTCCCCTGGTCTCTTTAGGCTGCAGTCACCATTCCCTGGGACTGCTGGGGCAGAGCTGTTCTTTCCATCAGCGCTCCTGGCTGGGCTCGTGTCTGCCTGGCCTTGGCCCAGGGATGGTCTTGGTTGCCCTGGAGAATCTTCTGCTCCTCTTCCCCAGTGACCTCCTGCTCTGGGGACAGAGAAATGCCACCAAATGCCACCTCCCTGTCCTGCTGCTCTGCCAGAGGGGCCTCAAGGCTTGGCTCCCACTGGAGATTCCCAGCAAAGAGGAGCCAACGTGGCCACTGCTCTCGAGATGACCATTAATTTGATATTTGGGCCCTGGTAAACAGAGAAAGGATGTGGGCAGAGATGATGTTTTAAAATTCCCAGGCAAACCTGGCTGGAAGTTTTCACCCCTCTTGCCTTCCCCAGGAGGTTATAAGAGTTCTCCCACCCCTCTGCCTATCCCAGGTAATACCATCCCTCCTTTCCAGGTGCAGAGGTGCCCTCTGGCTCTCACCTGTGTGGTTGTGCCTCCCCAGTTTGCTGAGCTGCATTTTCCTCCGAAACTTCTTGGCTTTAATTGTATTTTGAGCGAATTAAAATCTCCCTTCTAGAGAACGTCTGCAGCAAAACTGGGCCTGATTTCCAACCCCCCCCAACACCTTTGGATGACGAGTCCAAGGGGTTAACTGTGTTCTGGCTGCTTGAAAATGGGAATATTAAGAGCAAACAGCAGCGGGGTGGAGCACACTGGAGAGGAGCTGTATTCCTGCACTATTCCTGCACGCTCACTTAGGAGCAGCAAGTGTTATCTTGTTCCTAAACGTGCTGTTGAGTGGGCTGATAGGAAGAATGAGGCACTGAGTGAGCACTGAGCCTTGTCAAATAGTGATTTTCAATACAATCTACACGATGGCAGACGGAGGCAAAGCTACTGCCTGTGAAAAGGCTGATTAGAATGCCAGGAAGGGCTTTCTCTGACAGCTTCTGGGCTGATCAGAGCTCTTGGGAGGGATGAAATCACGGAACGTGCTGCTCATGGGGGCTCGTGGTCCCTTAAATCAGGGGGCAGGGTGTAAATTGGCCCAAATGCTCTGAAATGATGGGGTTTTTTACAGCTGTTCCCTGCCCTTTCCATGGAATATGTGGTGAATAATGGGAAAAAATGAGTGTCCTTCTCCATGGACCACAGAGAATGAGGGTCTTGGTGGGCTTTGGGAGCTGTGGTGGGACACAAATTACCCTGGCACTGAGATTTTTGGCAATTTTATGGCCCAGCCTGAGCCTCAAGGGTGTCATTGTGTGACTTCAAGTTTTTCCTGCAGAAACATTCGATCCTTTGCTGTGATTTATAAGACTGTAAATCTTATCTTAGTCTTTGCAAAGATTATAAATCATAGAAAAGCACTGACTGTACTAAGGCAGAAAGAAGAACTTCTGGAGGATCCAAGCTGCAAATAAAGTAGGAGAAAATACGGATGGAAGTGCAAAAATAATTGCAGCGGGTCCTCTGGTCTCCTGCTGCTCCAAGATGGGAATAGTGGAGGGAAAGGAGGGGGGGAAAAAATCCCTATTTTTTGCGTTTGCACTCAAGCGAGGAGCCACTAGATGGCAAGAACACGCTGTCAGCAGCTGCGCTGCACCGGACGATGCTCGGAACGGGGAATGTTGGGGATGCCCCGGGCCGTGTTTGGTGGTTGGATGTGTCTCCCCCCCAGCCCCGTCCCTGAGTGCAGCCAGCTCATCTCTGGCACACTCGGCTCGGGCTGGGGCATTTTTAGCATCTTTGCTTGGCAGGGCTGCAGCAAAGCAGGGGTTTGACTCCTCTGCTCAAACGCTCACCCGGGCTGGGAGAAATCTGCCTGTGATGCTGTTTCATCACAGCCACTGACCAAAAAGGCTGTTTGCTGACGTCCTGCAGGCTTTGGGTCACCACTGACGTGGAGAGATGGTCCACCACTTGGGCAGAGGTCTCAGCAAGTTTAAAACCTCTTTGTGCTTACTCTTGGGCTGCCTGATTATTTCTTCTTTCTTCCTCTCACTAGTTTTTTTCTGTCTCAGGGAAGATCCTCCATTTAAATCCCAAAATCGCATCTGGGACAAGATGCAGCTCAGGAGGGCTCCCAGCTCTGCTTTGGGGTGCTGACCACGTCCAGGAGACTGTCCTGGGTGGCTTTATCCTCTTATATACCCTGCTTATAAAGTTTGGTTCCCTTGAAAGAGGAAAAGAACATCAGCCCAACATCTTCCAACCTTGTCTTCTGGCTCCAAAATTTCCAGGGCTGAGCAGCACAAAACCACCCGGAGTTTGGTTAAAAAGGTACCTTGAGCTTGGGAATTATTTTCTGTAGGACCTGTGTTACTCTGGGGGCACTTCTGTGCGTAGGGAGACACAGCTGGGACCTGCCTCCCTCTGGGAAGGAGACTCGTGGCTTCATTTTTCTTCTCAAGAGAAACGAATTCCAAAAGCTTCCCCTGAGAGTGCTCCCCAAGCCGGGCTCAGCTTCCCTCCCACATCCCTGGGGGAACACAGGGATGCTCAGGCTTTGCTCCTTTTTTCCAGGACCAGCAAGAGCAACTGAATTCCCAGGCACCTCCTGCTGAAGGCACATTCATTTTCCAGGGAGGGCAGGTGCTGGAGTGAGGCAGGGAATGCTGCAGCTTTATGTGTTTATAAACTGCTGAAGACATCTCCGATCAGTGCTCTGAGCTTTTCACTGGCCATAAATCTCCCCTACTGCACCACTTTATTGCACCACGAGCTGACAGGTGGCTGCTCCTTTTACAGCCCTTAAAACACCACGTTTCTCTCCGGCTTGTTGTCCTTTTAGGCACCTCCAGGGATCGGGAATGCAGCTGTTGGCTTAAAGAGACTCGATGATCCTTGTGGGTCCCTCCCAGCTCCGAATGTTCTGTGGCTCTGTGACTTTGGCCAAACGTGAATCCACGGCAACTGGGAGTCACCTTTGAGGGCCTGGACCCGAACTGGGAGTGCCTGGAGCAGGGAATGGGATGCTGAGCACGGGAGGGAGGAAGGTCGGCATCGCTGAAGGGCTTTGTCATCCCTGCTGTGGCTGCGGGAGAGGGA
>NW_020958311.1:0-2733 GCF_003031625.1 Empidonax traillii | reverse complement strand
GGATGGGGGGGCTGCCGCCGGGAAGATGGAGATCAGGTGTTTGTTTATCTGCTGGGAAAGCAGAGCCGGGATTTGCTGCTCCACATCCCCCTCCCGGCCCCGCGGGGTGCTCGCCCAACCGAGGGATTTTTGGGAGCAGTCTGGGCCCTTCCCACAGCGCCTGGACGAGGGCTGGGGGTGGTTTGGAGCAACCACCCTCCTGCCACGGCACACAACTCACTCTGGAGCCGTGTGAGGGCTGTCAGCAGCATAGAAGGAGTTTTCCTTCTTTCTGGTGAAGGGAAGCCCTGAAGGCCACGTTTTGGCATAGGAAATGGGTAAATATCTCCAGATTTGGCCAGTCAGGTGGAGTCAGGGCCACTGCACGGCAGTGGAAGAAAAGTATCCGAGGTGTTTTGCCCGTGTCCAGCTTCCCCCACCCAGTGGATGTCCATGAGACCCATGTTGGTCAGGATGGAGATGGAAATTTCTATCTTCCCTGTATGCTGTGGAATATGAAGCTGTGCCAGGTTGGATCTCAGGGAAAGGTTCTTCCCCCAGAGGGTGGTTGGCACTGAACAGGCTCCCCAGGGCAGTGGGCACGGCCCCAAGGCTGCCAGAGCTCCAGGAGGGTTTGGAGAATGCTCTGAGGGACAGGGGGGATTGTTGGGGTGTCTGGGCAGGGCCAGGGGTTGGACTCAGTCCTTGGGGGTCTTTTCCAGCTCAGGACATTCTGGGGTTCTGGGAACATCTTTGGAAACCTCTCTCATTTCCCCTCTCTGATTCCAGCAGCTCCTTTGCAAAGAAGGAGAACGACCCTGCCAGGCTGGTTCTGGCTCCAAGGCAGTGCCTGGGTACCCCAACACCCCCTGAGCATCCCCCCAGCCCTTTTCCATGCGTGCCTTTCCCCTCTCCCGTGGGGCTGTGGAGCCCTGACCTTGCCCCGTGGAGCTCTGCAGGTTCACCCGGAGCCAGCTCAGCGTTTCTTCCACTGCTCGGGTTCGGCGAGCGCTGCCGGCCCCGGGAGGCGGCTCCGCACCTTCCCTGGAGCACAGCTCGGCAAAATCCAGCGGAAGGGCTGCTGCTGAGAAAGCAAAACGGGAACAGAGGCTGCAAAGCAGAAGTGACTGGAGAGCTGAGGTGACTCGTGGTGCCGTTTGAGGGACAGGAGTGCCTGATGTGTGCGGGCAGGGCTGGGAACGCTGCTGGTGGCTGCGGGGGCCCCTCCTCCAGCTCTGTTCCACCCAAAATTAACAGCTCCTGGTCTTACTGCAGAGGCCAGGCAATTCCAGGTGCTCCCAGCTTTCTGGAAGTCCTTAGCAGCTCCCCCAGCCCAGCAGGTGAGGTCCAAGGGGATGAGGTGAGTTTTCCAGATCCCATTTACTGCAGCACGTGGGGGACTCTCCATCTTCCAGGGTTCCAAGCCTTGTACCCGTCATTCTCCTGCATCTCATCGGCCATCTCTGGCCTTTCCCTTGGAATTTGGTGGCCTGAATTTGCCTGGGCTTTTTCGGGGGGCAGGAGCAGACCATGAATATGGCAAGTCCCTTTTTTCCCCCCATACCAGTTGCTTGGTTCTAGAGGCACAAAACCGAGGAATATCTCATTGACACCCTCAGTTAATCCAGTCAGTGCTGGGATCAGGGTGAGAAGTCTGCAGCAATGGCCTGAAGTGATGTATTTAACCAAAAAAAAAGACAGTGACCTCGTGGCTCTGCTTCCTACCTGCTGAATCCCAGGGAAGAGCTGGGGCTTAACGAGGATGCTGGAAGCAAACAGAGCCCATTGCTCTTTGCCATTCACCTGGATCCCTCTGAATCATCTCGTATCTCCCTTCCCTGCATGTGTTTACTCCCCCCCTTGCCCAAAATTCATGTTTCTGGAAGCAGCTGCAGGCTTCTCCCTGCCCATCCCGCCGGGAATCGCCCATCTCCTGCCATTCCTTACCCCCCACAGTCCCCCTGGCAAGCAGCTGGATGCTGCAGCGTGTCATGGTTTTAGCTCACTGACCCTTTTTCTTCAAGCTGGATTCTCTGGGAAAAAGGTGGGGAACATGGAAAACATCCCCTGCTCCATGAGGAACCAGAGGGCTGGTGTGTTGGAGGGCTTGGGATGGCTGGAAACACCTGAGCTCCCAGGGAGAAGGGCTGTCAGGCAGCTGTTTGCACATTATTCCTGTTTATTATGTTTAAAGCAAACGCTCCAGAGAGCTCCTTTTCTTGCCTGATGCGGATTAAGGTATTTGCAGCTCTGGGTGATGATAGACTGGCTGAAACATCCCAGTGCCCTCGTGTTCCTGATGGAAACATCAAGGCAGACAGGTCCCTGCTAATGAGCCACCCTGCCCTAACGAGCTCGTGTTTACAGACTTGGGAAAAGAGGGGGAAAAAAAATGGGAGAAAGTCAGAAAGTATAGCCGTGCATCATCCACACACGATTCCCTTTTATGAGGGGCTGCTTTTAGTGGGGATGCTTTTCCCAGCCATCCCGACCTGCTGTCTGAGCCCTCGTTTATCATCCCAAACAAGGGAGGCAGGAAAACAACCCCCCCTGCAAAGGAAAAAACAATTAGCTGGAAATGAACCCCTCGCAACGGCTGCATTTTAATTACAAATAAAAGGCTCCAAATAGGCCTATCATGCAGAAATAAAAAAATTGGGATGCTTGGCTTGGTGCAGATGCTTTTCTTTGTGCAAATGACTGTTATGGCTTCATCTCTGTTTATTGGGATGCAAAGGAAAGCGGGAGAGCAGC
>NW_020958310.1:13408-15214 GCF_003031625.1 Empidonax traillii | reverse complement strand
ACTCGTGCTGCTTCCTGGCTGGGACAGACCGTGTGGCCACCTCCAAGCACCAGCTTCTCAGGGATCCCACAGCTCCAGGCTCTGCCCATCCGCTCTGCTGCAAGCGTTGAGGCTCCAGCAGAACCCCCCAAGGCCAAGGGCCTTTGGGGCACTTTCCCCTCCCCACGGCACACCTGGGCAAGTGTTGCTGAGCACAAGGTCCCTTTGTCCCCTCTAACCCAATACACTGTGGATACCGGGAACCAAAAAAACCTCCTGAGTCTCTGTGCATGCTAAGCGGGGTTTATTATTGCCTGCTGGGGTAAGAGGATACGAGAGGTCTTTCCCACAGGATGAGGTATTTCCATCAGACAGGGTTCCTAGGATCAGTTCTCTGCAGTCTTCTGGCAGCTGCCCCACAGAGGAGCCTCCCTATTCTGCACACTCTGGAGATGATCTTCAGATGTGGAGAAGCCTGAGGTCTCTGGACAGCCATTAGGATTTTCTGGGTTTGAATTGCCAGGCTTTTGATGGCAGCGCTGTCATGAGTCATGTCTTCAATAACTGGAACAAAAGGGAATGAGGCAAGGTCAGTGCCCAGATCTCTGGTGACCCAAGAAGCCCCTCCTGCCTGGGCCTTCCCAGCCAGCTCTTGCTATGACCAGGAGGAGCAGGGCCCAAGGGGATCAGCTAGAAGGTGCTGGCCACCAATACCCCTCATGGCCCTGAAATCTCTCTCTGTTCTGCCCAAGCCATTCCTCATCCATGCAGGGAGCAGAGCCCTCCACAGTCAGGGCAGGATTGCAGCTCCCTGCCCAGGCTCTGTGCTCCTCCACCAGTCCCTGCTGCTCTCACTCACCATCAATGACGATCTGCAGCTCAACCTGCTGTCCCCTCAGGTACCTCCCGGCCATCCCTGGGAACACAGATGCTGTCAGGGCCCCAGCGGTGTCACAGCTCCCCCCCAGTGGCACTGCCAGCCTGGCCACACGCCCTCCTGCCCTGGCAGGGCTGAGCCCGGGCCCTTCCTGCCTGTGGACGGCCCAGGGCTGGGCTGGCACAGGGCGGCAGCACCGCCAGGGCACTCGGGGCTCCCCAGCACAGCCCTGGCCGCATCTGCTGCCGCTGCAGCAGCCGGGGCTGGGGCCGAGCTGCAGCGGGGCAGGCAGGGAACTTATGGCTCACCCATGAAGGTGACGGCTGCCTCTCGCAGGGGCTGCTGTGGGCTCCACAGGTACGGCAGGGCCTGGTGCATGTACTTGGCCACTTGGCTCTGGTCCTTCTTCAGCTGCAGAGAGCAGCAGGGCACAGAGGGAATGGTTGGCTGGGGCTGTCACAGCCCGAGAGTGGAGAAGGAGATGAGCGACACGAGGGTTCGATAAATTATTTGGTGGTTTATTAATCCCAGGGAAAAATGATGGGGGCTCCCGGGATGTTGCGACACCCTCTGGGGACAAAATGTCGCTCCCGCCCGAGGGGAGAAGGGGGGTTTATATAGGTTTGGGGAAGAAGGGACTAGAACAAAGGGAGGAGTTACATGAATTGAGGAGGATCAAAGAAGAGAGGTCTTCCACCGATGGAAGGAATTATATGACAAATACTAAAAGGACTTTCAAAAGGACTTTTTATTCTTCACACTGGCTATGGACTTTAAGTGCCTAAACAGTGATGGATAGTTTAGTAATGTTAAACATGTTTAATGGTTGCTATAGAAGTTATGATTTTATTATATTAAAATAGGTTTTGTTCCCGGTTTTCATTCCCCTCATAAAATCCAGTTTTCCTATTGGTTAAAAACCCTCAGCTAGGATTGGACGGTTACAGCTG
>NW_020958310.1:7438-13085 GCF_003031625.1 Empidonax traillii | reverse complement strand
AGTTATGATTTTATTATATTAAAATAGGTTTTGTTCCCGGTTTTCATTCCCCTCATAAAATCCAGTTTTCCTATTGGTTAAAAACCCTCAGCTAGGATTGGACGGTTACAGCTGCAGCAGAGGTGGAACCTAGCTGAGGGGATTTGTTATTCTATTGGTTGTTAATATCGACGTGTTTTCTGTACGGTTTCCTATTGGTTGTACCCCCTGCCAATCCTCAAACTCCGCTCATGTTCTAGCCCCTTCTCCCACAGACCCTATATAAACCCCGGTTCGTCCCTCACCCGGGGATGCCATCTTGGCTCTCTAGCTGGTGACACCCCTTATTGTTGCAGCCCTGCTGTTCTACCCCGAGTTTTTGGCAGAGCGCTTAATAAAAATCCCAGCTGAGCACTCCAACAACAGTGGCGTCCGTCTCCCCCTCCTTAACGGGCTGTGGCATAATGGCGCCCAACGTGGGGCTCTGTAAGAGGCTTCTCATATTGAGAAGACTCCAGAGTGCTCGCCTGGGATACTGAAGACCCCGGGTTGAGGTGTTCTTCCCGGCAGCCACCCCCAGCTGGACAGCGGACAGCTAAGGATTGTCGGTTCCCTCCGCACCTTTCACCGCCGGCAGAGAAAGGTGAGAAGCTGGGGTAGACCCTAATCCCTTCCCTGCCTCCACCCCCTGCAACTAAAAATGGGTGCCCGCTTATCAACATCAGAGCGAGAAAAATACCGACACTTAAAAACCTTAATTTTACAACACGGCCAGACGCCCGATAAAAGGTCTCTTAAATCCTTGGCGAAATGGCTCGATGTTAAAAGAGAACGCGTCCCGCAAGTCTTTAATGCTCAGGACTGGGACGAGATAGGTTTTTACATATGGACTGATAAAAAGAATAAAGTCTCGGGCGCGGAGTCGGCATTGGAGGCATGGAGGGCAGTTCTGATGGTTTTAAAGGACCAGATGACGAAAACGGATTCTGTCTCTCCTCCACCGTCACCACACCGATATTCCCGGGACCCGTATGCCACCTTAAAAAGACGCGCTGACAAAGTTAGAAATTCACGGGACAAGCCGACTAACTTTTCACAAAATGGCGGCGATCCTGAGGGGGGGAGCTTGAACCCCGATCCACCACATCATGGCGGCGGCTCTGAGGGAGGGAGGCGTAGCTTCGTTGCGTCGCGGGAACACCCAGCGCGCGAAAATTACACCGTCGCGAAGCCCCGCCCACGTCACGCCCACACTCTAGCCTCCGCCCCTAGTTCAGCCTCCTCACCCACGTCATCACCCGGAAGTCATGAGGGCCTGATTAAAAAGATGGTGGTAAAGCCACTTCTGGCGTAAACATCCGGCAACACGGCGGCCCCCATGACTGGCAGGATCGGCAACCAGCCTACACACCTAGCCTTATTTCCCACGTTGACGTTTGGAAGGAATGCAAGGCTCAGGCGCTGCAAGCAGGCGACACTGAGTTCCTGAAAGCCTTCCCAATTTTTTGTGAAGAGGGACCTGAACCTAAATGGACACCGATATCATATCCTATTTTAAAAGACATAAAAAAGGCTATAATTGATTATGGGTTAGGTGCACCTTTTACTATTGGACTATTTGAATCATTGTTTCAGGCATATACTTTAATACCTTATGATATTAGAATGATATCTAAGGGTTTATTAACAACGGTGCAAAATTCAGTTTTTGAAAACGAATGGAAAACCTTAATTAACAAACATGTCAGTGACAAATTATCACATAAAAAGACTCCTCCTGACCATCTCAAACAGATGCTTTATGGTGATGGTACGTTTTCAAACAGGGACAACCAGATTTCCATTCCAAAACAATACCTGGATATTTCAAAAGATTTGGCATTACAAGCTATTAAGAAGGTAGCAGATGCCTATGCTTCTGCCCCTTCATTTACTTTAATAAGACAAGGTCAGGACGAGCCATTTGTTGATTTCATAACTAGACTGAAGGAAGCAATAGTTAAACAAGTTGACCAGAAAGAGTCTCAGGAAATTCTGTTTCGTAAACTGGCAATTGAAAATGCAAATCAAGAATGCCAGCATGCACTCAAATACTTAAAAGAACCAACTTTATTAGAAATGATAGAGGCATGCAAATATATTAACTCCAACACCCACAAAGCTAAATTAATGGCTGCTGCTCTTTCTGGTCCCAATTCATGCTTCCACTGTGGGCAGAAGGGACATATTAAAAAACATTGTCCCCTACTTAACTCTCAACCTACACCCAACACTCCCACTTTTCCTAAAACCTTGTGTCAAAGGTGTGGTAAAGGAAAACATTGGACAAAAGATTGTAGATCAATTAAAGATGTACATGGTAATCCCCTGACTTCCAAATCCCCTAAATTACGTCGTAAGGTTTCTTTCAAATCATGTGAGAATATCCCTTTATTTAATAGTACTCAGCAGGGAAACTCCCCTGCGAGCGCCCGGGGGGGCGCGAAGACATTAAATTCCCCCCTATTTTCCCAGACCCCTCACAATCGATTTTCCCTGAGCTGAATACTCCTCAAAATTCGCTTGATGATGATAGAAATTTATGTTGTATCTCCCTACACCCCATTTCACCTGTAACAATATTGACAGATCAGAATTTATTATTAAGAGTTACACCCTCTTATCCCGTTTCAGTTGATGAAGTGCATTTACTGATTTCTAACCCTATTTGTATACCTAAAGGTTTATTTATTATTCCAATGCTTTTACAGAACCTGCAATCCGAACAGACTTGTATTCCAATTTCAGTTTCCAACCCTCCAGTACAAATCTTTCAAAGGCATCCTATTGCCACATTAATACCACTTACTTATTTTACTACACTACATAACACTATTCAAAATCAAATATCTGTTAATTGGTCTTGTCCTATTACCACGTGTCGTCCAATTATATCCTGCCTGCTAACACATACAGAACAAAAACAACCACAATCTGTCAGTGTTACAGGCCTAATTGACACAGGTGCAGATGTAACTATTCTAGCAAAGAGAGACTGGCCGTCTGAGTGGGAAACCACACAGACAATTATTAACATTAATGAAGTAGGTGGGTCACAAATTCCCCTTAAAAGTGCAAAGTTGATTCAAATCCAAGGTCCTGAGGAGAGGTTAGCATCAATTTTTCCATTTATCCTTGATATTCCTTTAACCTTGTGGGGTCGTGATTCCCTAATGCAATGGGGTATGGGCTTGCAATCAAATTTGTAAACAGGGCCACTGGTGTTTTGCAGCTCCCACCACTACACTGGAAAACATCAGACCCAGTTTGGGTGGATCAGTGGCCCCTACCTTTAGAGAAGCTGCAAGCCTTGCAACAATTAGTTAAAGAACAACTAGATAAAAAACACATAGAACCATCCACAAGCCCATGGAACACCCCCATATTTGTCATCAAAAAACCTTCTGGGTCTTGGAGGCTACTTCAAGACCTCAGAAAAATCAACGCTGTCCTTGAGCCAATGGGTTCACTCCAGCAGGGTATGCCATCACCATCAATGCTACCCGCTGAGTGGCCCATAGTTATAGTGGATATTAAGGATTGCTTTTTTCATATTTATTTAAATCCGATTGATGTTCCCAAATTTGCTTTTTCTGTCCCCTCCTTGAATTGCAATCAACCTCACCAGCGTTATCAATAGAGGGTTTTACCACAAGGGATGAAAAATTCTCCCACTTTATGTCAACTTTTTGTTTCCCATGTCCTCTCCCCTATCTGTTCTAAATTTCCAAAATCCATTATTTTGCACTATATGGATGATATTTTAATTTGTGCTCAAACGGATCATGAAGTGCAACTAACCCTCTCAGCTACTATTTCTATACTCAATTCTAATGGTTTACACATTTCCCTTGAAAAAGTTCAAAAGTCTTCTCCATGGAAATATTTGGGCCTTAAAATTACTGAATCAACAATAACCCCTCAGTCAATTAAAATTAAAACAGATATTAAAACATTGAATGATTTACAAAAACTCTTGGGAGCTATAAATTGGATCAGACCAATTTTAGGAATTTCCACACAAGACCTGAACCCTTTATTTAATTTACTTAAAGGTGACCCTGCACTTACTTCACCCAGATCTCTCACTCCAGAAGCACAACAATCATTACAGTTAGTGGAACAAAAAATTTCAACTAGACAAGCCAACAGAATTATACCAGACTCACCAACTTCCTTAGTAATTATCCAGAATGGTACTCAACCTGCAGCTATTTTAGGACAATTTTATTTTAATGATACAAATTTTTGTTTATGGGAATGGTTATTTTTACCTCATCAGTTTGCAAAAACGTTAACTACATTACCTGAAATGCTTTCAAAATTGTGTTTTAAGGGTCGTTTTCATTGTATTGAACTTTGTGGGAAAGACCCGGATTTTATTTATTTACCTTTGACTTCTTTTCATTTTGACCAATTACTTGTATCTTCTGTTGATTTTCAAATAGCTACAGCAGATTACCAAGGTATATTTAAATTCCATTTACCGGCATGTCCTTTTTTACAGAGACTAATTCCAGTTCAGGTTCAGCCGAAAATATTACTCTCCTGTGTTCCCCTTCAGCATGCTAGGACTGTATTTACAGATGATTCTGGAAAAACTGGTAATGCTGTCGCTGTGTGGAAGGAAGGTGATTCCTGAAAACACGACATCCACAAAGCTCCAGGGTCACCTCAGCTAGTGGAGCTTTCAGCTGTTGTTAAAGTTTTCTCTATTTTTTCTTCTGAAGCAATTAATATTATTTCTGACTCATCTTATGTTGTGGGCATAGTTTCCCGGATTGAGAACTCATATCTTAAGTATGTTTCTAACAAATTGCTTTATAGTTTACTCACTTCCCTTATGTTTTACATTAATCATAGGCAGCACTCTTTCTTCATCACACACACAAGATCTCACACTACTCTCCCTGGACCAGTGGCGGAAGGTAATTATCGTGCAGATCAATTGGCAGGTATGTCGGTCATCCCAAATTTATTACAGCAAGCGCGAATATCTCACCAGTTTTTTCACCAGAATGCTAAGGCTCTACATAAACAATTCGGTCTTACAATCTCTCAAGCAAAAGAAATTCTAAAAAGTTGCCCTGACTGCCAGGCAGTAGCTCCATTAAAATCAGAGGGCATAAATCCTAGAGGTCTTGAGCCTCTTGAAATTTGGCAATCCGATGTTACACACTTCAATGAATTTGGCAAACTAAAATATATTCATGTATCAATTGACACCTTTTCTAAATTTATAGTGGCTACTGCCCATTCGGGTGAAAAAACTCATGATGTTAAGAAACATTTCTTAGCAGCTTTTGCACGTATGGGAGTCCCTCATACCATCAAAACAGATAATGGACCCTCATACGTTGCAAAAGAAACTGCTAAATTTTTTTCTGATTGGGGAATAAATCATGTTACAGGAATTCCCCACAACCCCACTGGCCAGGCAATAGTAGAACGAGCACATCAAACCTTAAAAAATTTGCTTTCAAAACAAAAAGGGGGAACTCTTGGTTTATCTCCTCAGGAGAAATTAGATAAGGTTACTTATGTGTTGAATTTTCTGAATAGATTTGGTGATCAGAATGCTTCTTTTCATATAACAGCAGTTGAAAAACACTTTAAGTTTAAAAATGAC
>NW_020958310.1:5811-7234 GCF_003031625.1 Empidonax traillii | reverse complement strand
GAGCACATCAAACCTTAAAAAATTTGCTTTCAAAACAAAAAGGGGGAACTCTTGGTTTATCTCCTCAGGAGAAATTAGATAAGGTTACTTATGTGTTGAATTTTCTGAATAGATTTGGTGATCAGAATGCTTCTTTTCATATAACAGCAGTTGAAAAACACTTTAAGTTTAAAAATGACATTCCTACAGTGAAGGCAAAAGTGATGTACAAGGATGTATTAACAGAAAAATGGGGAGGACCTTTCCCTCTCATAACTTGGGGGAAAGGTCATGCTTGTATTTTGACAGGATCAGGAACGAGATGGGTACCATTTCGGAGGATAAGAATTCATCAGGAAAAATCCGAATATACCTCCTGCGAACCTCCTTGACCACCGGATGCTTCATCACCACCAGCATCGTTATAGCCATCACCAGTTTGGTAATAAACCCCGTGTCAGCAAAAATACCATCCTGGGCCATGGGCCAGGGTGATAACATATGGGTGCAACTTGCAAAGGAGGCTAACACTGACACCATATGTTTAGCAACCAACAATGTAACAAACCCTTTTTCAACATGCTTGGTAGGTGTTCCGTTAAATAAAGTTATGTTAGACACATACAAAAATCTATCCACCACAAATAAGCCAATCGTTGAATTTGAATTATTAGGTTCAGCTATTACTAGTTCATGTTTTATATTTGTACCAAAACCCAATGCATTAAAAAATAAACTAATTGACGTCACTTCAAAAAAGGGAATATATAGAAATTCGTCACTGTGGTGCAATGGCACTACTCCAATAAATATCCCTGTAGGACCAATGATAAAACCAAAAGAGTTACTCCCTGGGGATTTCTTAATTTGTGGAGAGAGAGCGTGGAATGGCATTCCTGCCAATCCCACAGGAGGTCCATGCACTATTGGTAAAATTACCTTGTTTCATCCATATAATTTAAGTATTCCAGAAGAAATAAAATCAAAAGTTATTCAGCCTGGTTTACGTAATCGAAACAAGAGACAAATCATGACCTCATCAATAGCAGAAGATATTAGAAGAAATAAAGAGAAATATCCACTGACATGGGATTCTTTTCCACATAAACCTAATAGTCAACAACAAAAGACACATGCCATCACTCCCAAGATACAAATAAAGGCTAACAACAACTCTCTAACATTCCCTAATTCATTAACACATATGCAATTGTCCAACTTCCAAATTAATTTTGAGAATTCCAAATTTCCTGTGTTACAATCCAGCGGAATACAAAAATTAGCTGATCCAACACAGTCATCATTAAAAAACTACTTACCGGTGTCACAAGATTGTGACCCGTCAGTTTGGTTATGGCCTAGCAGCAAAGACTTCTGGATATCTTTCTTTGCTGCAGGTATAGCCTCTGACCATGCACTGACCACTCTATCTCACATGACATGT
>NW_020958310.1:0-4474 GCF_003031625.1 Empidonax traillii | reverse complement strand
AACCAATTTTTAACCAATCAGAAACTTGTAATTACTGAGGGGAATAAAACCTTATAATATAAATATAAATATAAATATAACTCTTGTAATAAATATTAAATACATTAAATACTATTAAAACTGTCCATAAATATCCAGATAAATAAGGTCTATGTCCGTGGCAATAAATAAAGAGTCCTTTTAATATTTCTGGTAGGCTTCTTTCCATTGGTAAAATTCCTTTCTTTTCTGTGCCTCCGCACGGGGCTCTGCCCCTTGGCCCAGCACTGGCCGCCCTGCCCCACAGCCCAGCTGGGCCGGGGCTCCAGCGGCACCCTGGCTCGGGGGCACAGGAGCTGCAGAGGAGCCCGCACGCCCCAGGGAAGGCAGCAGCGGCTGGGGCGCAGGCTGCTGTCCCACAGGGGCTGCAGCAGTGGGCAGGGGCACAGTGCCAGCCCCACACTCGGGCCATTGGGGACTGGGGACTGGTCCAACCTTGGGTGGGGCTTCATGGCCATCCTTACCAGGCACTTGCTGAATCTCCACAGCTCCTTCTTCTTGACCAGCTGCTCTAGATCCCTCCTTTTCAGCAACCAGGCTGCACGAAGAAGCGCTTTCCGAGAGGCCTGCAGAGCAACAGAGTCCAGGAGATGGCACCACAGCCCAGGGCACAGGACCCGTGTCCCTGGACCAAGGTCAGGGCAGGAGGCAGCCCGGCTCCTTCCTGTTGTGACCGCAGAGCCCACAAGTACTCACTTCTGCCACTTGCTGGTTCTCATCGTGCCAGTAGAAGAAGAGTGGCAGCAGGCTCTGGTTCACATGTGACTTCAGGTGTTGTTTTCCCTCATCCGCTCCCAACTCCATCACCTTTTGGAAGAGGTGAATGGAGAGCACTTGCACACGGATGTTGTCCTGATGCAAAGGAAGAAGAAAAGGCCTCAGCACTGGCTGCTCCAGGCCCACCGGGGCACAGGCCTGCAAATGCACAGGCCACACTTTCCTGGCAGTACCCAGGGCCTGTGGTGGGGGACACAGAAACTTACGTAGCCAAAGAGTGGCTGCAGCACCTCAGCCAGCTGCAGGGCAGTGGGGGTGGAGATTACGATGTCTCTGTCCTCAACTTCATTGATGAATATAGAGAGGGCCATCCCGATCAGTTCTCTGTCTTCATTCCACAGAACGTCAATGAGGCTTTGTGTCAGGCTCCGCATGCCGTCAGCCTGTGAGGAACACAAGGCTGTGCTGGGAAGCCACGAACGGCTGCAGAGCCAACCCCGCTCAGACAGGGCAGCCCTAGGTGCTGCCGAGGGGCAATAGCACTGGTAATCGGGGTGCCAGGAGGAGCTGTGTTTCGGTACTAATCACTTCTGAGGCTGCTCGTATGCCTTCATATGCCGCTAAGATTTCTTTTTCCCTGGGGGTGTAATTGGCCTCAGAACCTCTGTAGCTTCGGCTCCAGAAACCAAGTGGTCGCCCTCGAATCTCGTCAGGCGTTTTTTGTTAGAGGTTCCAGGAGGGACCTTTATCTCCAGCTGTAAAGTACATTCTTTGTATCTGGTCCCGTCCTGACTGGTCCAAGAGCCACGGCTTGTGTAATCCCTTGCTTGATTTGCTTGAAAGCTTGTTGTTGTTAAGGACCGCATTGGAAGTTATTTTTTTTAAGGGTCACAAAGTAAAGAAGGCTTACAATTTGGCTGTACTTAGGGATGTGCATCCTCCAGAAGCCTATGGCTCCCAGAAAAGCTTGGGTTTCTTTCTTGTTTGTTGGTGGAGCCATTGCTAGGATCTTATTGATGACGTCTGTTGGAATCTGACGACGTCCATCTTGCCATTTTTCTCCTAGGAACTGGATTTCTCTGGCAGATCCTTTGACTTTATTTCTCTTGATGACAAAACCGGTCTCAAGGAGAATCTGGATGATCTTTTGTCCTTTTTCAAAAACTTCTTCTATTGTGTCCCCCCATATGATGATGTCATCGATGCACTGCAAGTGCTCTGGGGCCTTACCCTTCTCTAGGGTGGCCTGGATCAGCCCATGGCAAATGGTTGGACTGTGCTTCCACCCCTGGGGCAGTCGATTCCAGGTGTACTGCACACCCCTCCAGGTGAAAGCAAATTGTGGCCTGCACTCTGCTGCCAAGGGAATGGAGAAAAACGCATTAGCAATATCAATAGTGGCGTACCACTTCGCTGTCTTGGACTCCAGCTTGTACTGGAGCTCCAACATGTCTGGTACAGCAGCACTCAATGGTGGCGTGACTTCATTCAAGCCACGATAGTCCACTGTCAGTCTTCATTCTCCATCAAATTTACGTACAGGCCAGATAGGGCTGTTGAAGGGTGAGTGTGTTCTGCTGACCACCCCTTGGCTTTCTAACTTCCTGATCATCTTGTGAATGGGGATCACAGCATCTCGGTTTGTCCTGTACTGTCGCCTGTGTACAGTTGCAGTGGCTATAGGCACTTGCTGATCTTTGACTTGGAGTAGTCCCACAACGGAACGGTCTTCTGAGAGGCCAGACAGGGCAGACAATTGCTTGGACTTCTCTTCAATCACGATGGCTACACCGAAAGCCCATTGGTATCCCTTTGGGTCTTTGAAGTATCCTCTTTTTAGGTAGTCCATACCAAGAATGCAAGGGGCTTCTGGCCCTGTCACAATGGAATGCTTTTGCCTTTGGTCTCCTGTTAAGCTCATATCGACCTGTATCACTGACAATTCTTGAGACCCTCCGGTCACTCCAGAAATAGAAACAGCCTCCACACTCTTATGTTCCGATGGCATTTAAGTACACTGGGCACCAGTATCCACCAAAGCCCAGTATCTCTGAGGATCTGATGTGCCAGGCCATCGAACCCACACAGCCCAGTAAACTCTATTATCTTCCTGGTCCCTGTCCTTCTCCTGGCAGAAGGCAAGACCTCTCTATTGGTCTTGATCAGAGTATTCATTGTCCGACTTTGACTCTGCCTTCTTAGAGGTCTTCTTGTTATTGTCAAAGCGGACTTCCATCTTTTTGTGTTTCAGAGGTTGCAGAGCATCTGCATCAACCACGTCGACAACCTTTTTGTTGTTTTCCTTTTGTTGTAACTCTCTTACTCTGGCCTCGAGTTTGGAAGTGGGTTCACCATTCCACTTCTTCATGTTTTCTCCCTTGCTGCGCAGATAGGACCACAGTTGGTTACGTGATCTACGTCTGGGGTTTCCTCTCCTTCTGCATGCTAGGAAACGAGACTGCGAATGAGGCCGGGACCAAGACTGAGGTTGAAATCGTGGTCGAAACCATTTTATTGGTCTATCTCTATAGTCTCTATAGGCTATATAGACTCTATCGTCTTTATCCCTATAGTCGTCTTCATATCTGAAATATTCATAGGGCGTCTCCATTGCTTCCCTAGGATGGGTAGGCTGGTGTCGGGCATCAGATGACCTTTCCAAATTTTCTGCTATAGTCTGTATCCATGAACACATGGTGTCCACAGTCGGTTCATCTGTTTTTGGATTGTATACTGCTATTAAGCAGTTGAGGTATGATGCAGGGGCACCTGTAATTACTTGCCTCCACATCGGCTCTGTACAGGAAATCTACTCTGGTTCTAAACAGCCATAATAATCTGGGTTGCAATAAATGAGTTCCAGCATAGCTAATTCTCATAAGTATTGGATGCCTTTTTCTGCACTCGTCCACTTTTTCGGAGAACTCATTAAGTATTCTTTAAATGGGTATTTTTCCCTCACAGCATGGAGGATTCAGAGCCAGAGACTGAGATTGTATGTCTCTCTTGCGATTTCTTGTTCTATTTCACGATCTTGAGCGAGGGATCCTAGTTGCTGTGCTTCTTGACCCTCTAACAAGTGGCTTCTGGCTCCATTGTCCCAGCATTGTACCAACCAGCTGAGAATTTGTTCACCAGGCTGGTGGCTGTAATCCCATCGTAGATCCTGGAGCTCTGCTGGGTCATTGTTCACAGTACCTCACTCATTCGCACAACCGCTGCTCTAGAATAAGGGTCTCTCCTACGTGGAACCATTTCCACTTCCCTTCTGACGCTTCTACGTGGAACTGCTTTCTCTCTCTCTCTGCCTCTCTCACGTGGAGGCAGAGGCTGAGCATGTAGTGAGGATAGACTCTACTCCATTGTCTAAGCCCACGAGGTGGAGGTAGCGAGTAGTCCTTCAGACTTTGGGATGAAGGTCTCAACCATTTTTCTGTATCCTCTGCTGGAAAGTCAGGAAGAGAATATTTGGGTTTCAGCCTTGTCTTTGGTGGTTTATTGGCCATCTGTGCTGCTGTCTCTTCTTCCTTTAGGTGTGCTCCCTTTTCCTTTGGATGCGCTCCTAATTCTTTTGGGCGCGGTCCTTCTCTCACTGCTACTTCTTCCTCTTTTGTAGCCGTCCATTTGTCCGCTACTATATAGCTGGACGGGATAGGTTCCTTGGGGATGGCAAGTCTCTTTGTTCCTCCTCCTCCTCCTCCTCCTCCTTCTCCTCCTC
>NW_020958309.1:15231-16618 GCF_003031625.1 Empidonax traillii | reverse complement strand
AGGGAGCACATGGAGCTGCTGGAGAGAGCCCAGAGGAGGCACCAAGAGGATCCCAGGGCTGGAGCAGCTCTGCTGGGAGGAAAGGCTGGCACAGCTGGGATTGTTCAGCTGGACAAGAGAAGCTTTGGGGGGACCTGAGTGTGGCCTTGCAGGGCCTGAAGGGGCTCCAGGAAAGATGGAGAGAGACTATTGACAAGGGATGGAGTGACAGGACAAGGGGAATGGCTTCAAACTGCCAGAGGGCAGGGATAGATGGGATATTGGGAAGGAATTGCTGGCTGGGAGGGTGGGCAGGCCCTGGCACAGGTTGGGCAGAGAAGCTGTGGCTGCCCCTGGATCCCTGGAAGTGTCCCAGGCCAGGTTGGACGGGGCTTGGAGCATCCTGGGCTGTTGGAAGGTGTCCCTGCCCATGGCAGGGAGTTGGAATGAGATGATCCTTAAGGTCCCTCCCATCCCAAACCATTCCATGGTGTGGCCAAGCTTCAGGCCAAGGATTAAGAAGGGTAAGGAGGAGTAAACCAATATTATCAACATGGACATGACTGAGTTGTGTCATTCTACTGATATCAAATCCCAGAAGAGATAAGGGAAATAATTACCTTGTGATGGGCCCAGCTGCAAGACCCCCATTGTCAGGTGCTGAGCCCCTGTTCCTAAACCTTCCTGAACCCCTGTTCCTAAATTTTCAGGAGCCTCTGTTCCTAAATTTTCCAGGAACATCCCTTCTGACCACAGCAGCCTCCGTTCTTTACAAAAAAAGTGTATTTATATACACTGATCTAAAACTGTTTAACTGCTTTTTTTGTTGTTGTTGTTTGGTTGTTTTTTTTTAAGTAGGGTACCTCTGGCAGGTAACTCTGCCTCCACCGTTCTGTCTGCACCTAGAAAATTAGGATTATTTTCCTTTAGCCGAAGGAACAGTTATTGTTTCCCCATTCCTACCCTCCCAGCTGCCGGCTCTGCACGGAACGCGGTGATTCCCACCCCATTTAAATGCAGACTCACGGAGGATCGTGGCACGTGAGTGAAAACCACTTAAAAGTATGCAGATCACGATGTTTTTTTTTTTTTTTCTTTTACACGGAGTGTTTTGATGTTCCCTTTTACGAGGAAACGCATTTGCCTCCTCACGGATATTTGGAGCAGCCCAAAGGCTCTTTCCCCGCAGTTTTTAACAGGCTGTCGGGGCTGTGGCGGCTCCAGAGGGTGAGCGGTAGGTGCAGGGCGTCTTTATAAACCTGGCTTTGGGAAATGGCATCTGTCTCCTTGTCCTGGCGGCCGGGAAAGCCTCGGGCAGCAGGTGAGAGGAGCGGGGAGAGCAGCAGGACAGGGGGATGCGGGGACACCGCGGCGAGGCTGCCCCCGACCCCAAAGGGGGGGAAGAGAA
>NW_020958309.1:12533-15210 GCF_003031625.1 Empidonax traillii | reverse complement strand
TAAAACAAGATATAAATTCAAAACAAGAACATAGAATAAAACATCAAAGGAGATGTGACTGGGGATTATATTTCAAAAGATTATTCCGAGAGGCCCCAGGAACAATAAACCAGGAAACTCATTTAAAATAAATGACAGTTATTTGAAATAGGAGGTAAAATAACAGAGTTCAAGACGATCCATTATTAAAAGTGAAGAAAATCTCTTGGAGCTTAAAAAAGCTCCAAGTTATTTCCAGTTCCACACTAAAACACTCTGTTGGATCTAATTAAGGCTTCATATACTTCTTATAGATATATTTATTTTATAGCCATATATTTTAAATACTTTTTTTTTTTTTAAGCAAAGTGAGAAAAGCAGAGTTTATAAGAAAAAAAAAATAAATACGAACCTCTGGGTTCATCTACTTAATTCTGATTGCGAAAAGAATCAAGGCTCAGAACAGCTTTTATTTTAAGGACTGGCTTTCCCTCACACCTCGAGCGGGTGAAATTCCGCCGAGATCGGAGCGGTTTTGCCAAGTCTCCCCCCCCTCCCAAAATTCCCCGGGAAGGAAGGACGCGAGGGTGTCAATAATGAAATCCCAGCCCCTTTCCTGAGCCCCAGATCCTCGTAAAGGCTCTTAACTTTAAACGTCCCCCTTAATCCCGGGGAATTGTCCCGTAAATAGCGCCGCGTCCCTTCCCCGAGGGACCGCCAGGGCCGGGAATCCAAGGGAATTTGGAAGGGCTGGAGAGGAGGGAATAAATACCGAAATAAAAGCGGTTGTTGAGCTGGACTCATTTACCGAGGGAACAAAACAGCCCGCGACATTCTCCAGACCTTCCAGGACCTCGCTGCTTCCACGCTGATTCCCAAATTTAATGCCGAGCTAATCCCGCCGTTTTATTGACTAGGACACGATCCCTGACAATAAAAAAAAAAAAAAAGCGACATAAACCATCAGTTTGCTGCCTTGCCTGCGGCACGTGGAGGATGGAAATTCTTCATTACGGTCGTCCTTTCAAAGCAAAATGAAGGGAAAATCGAAGATTATTCGGGAGGCTGGGCAGGTTTTAAAGGGCTTAAAAAACCAGAGGGAATAACAGGGAGGTTTGCGTGGGTTTGAAACTCTCCTGTGGCTCAGTCGGGATTGAAGTCCAGGCTGCTTTGTGGGATATGCTGGGAATTGAGGGCCAGAAGGAAAAGAGGGACCGGCAGTACCTGGATTGAAGGTGCGTCTGCCCCTTTCTCGCTGCTTTTCCAGCCTCAGCTGGAGCAAGGTTGGATCTCTGCCCTTCCCAGCCCAGCCACGAGCTCTCCCCCTCCTCCCTTGCGCATTCCCACCTTTCCCGAGGCAGCTGGGAAGGGAAGGGATTGCCCCTAATCAGCTTAGAGCTCAAAACTCTAAATACAGATGGCATCGCCCCCCAACCTGCTCTTCGGCTCCCTCTCCACCCCAAATTAACGGGATATCACCCCGAATTCTCCACGGAAAACTAAGAAACCCAGGACAAACAGAGCCTTTTGAAAGCAGGGGGAAAAAAATCACGACCCTCCAGTGTCGTTTTTCCACTCCAAACTTCATCTTTTCCCCGGTTGAAATAACATTTTAAATGGAACACAGAAAAATATTTAGGCAGTTTGGGGGTTCTTTTTTATCCATCTCGGAAGGCCAGGCATCTGTATTCTTGTGTGAACATTCAAAATATTATATTCGTAATATTATATTCATAATATTAATGATACTCATAATATTATATTCACAGATTCCTTTTTTTTTTTTTTTTGGGCTGCAAAAACCACGACCCGGATCTGCAACAACCTGCGCAGTCAGGGAAGGAAAAGGAGTTACAATAATCCACGAGCCTAATTAATAACCCCCAGGGATAAAACTTGTTCGCTGCCAGACTGTTGGAGGGATCTCGGCGTTGTCACTAATGTTTAACAGCTGCGATATTTAATTACCTGCACTCATCTTTTAACTAGAGAAGGTGTGCATTAATCCTTCCCGGAGCCCCAGAAAATCATATTTATTAGCCGAGGAGCTGTTCCAGAAACAGATGGGGCGTAAAGAGCTTGGAGATGGAGCGGGAGGAGATTAATTGTTAATTGACTGAGGCGGAGGAGGAGAGTCCCGAGTGCGCAGAGCACCCAAAACTCCGGGATTCCACCGGGACAGACCCAACCTTAACGTAAAAGTGGTGACTCAATCACTCTACCTTAAATTTCGCCCCTCCGGAGATAATTAACGACTTGAGCTGTTAGTCTCCTGAAACTCTGTATATTTAAAGAGCTAATCTTTTGTTAGGCTTAAACACTGGGAACAATCGGGGACTGTTTATCGCTGAAAGGGGTTTGTTTTGGTTTGGTTTTTCTTTTTTTTGTTGGCCTTGAAATCCTCACCTCGTGGAAATCGAGAGCAGGGAAGGGGTAAATAAAGGGAAATGGGATAGTGGTGTTGATGACTGAGGGAAGAGGGGACAGCCGGGCATCTGGGAACAGCACAGGGAGCACATGGAGCTGCTGGAGAGAGCCCAGAGGAGGCACCAAGAGGATCCCAGGGCTGGAGCAGCTCTGCTGGGAGGAAAGGCTGGCACAGCTGGGATTGTTCAGCTGGACAAGAGAAGCTTTGGGGGGACCTGAGTGTGGCCTTGCAGGGCCTGAAGGGGCTCCAGGAAAGATGGAGAGAGACTAT
>NW_020958309.1:4341-7546 GCF_003031625.1 Empidonax traillii | reverse complement strand
GGTCTCTGTTCTCCGGGCGGCCCCGAAGGCACGGACGGAGCGGAGCCCGAGGGGGCAGGAGCGGGGGACGCGACCCTCGAGGCAGCGGAAAGAGGGGCCCCGGACCCCCAGAGCGAGTGGGGTCGGAGCCTGAACGGAGTGAGGGGTCGGGCGGAGGACGAGGAGAACGAGACGGGCTCGCCGGCCACCGCCGAGGAGGAGCAGGAGGAGGAGAAGCAGGAGCACGACATCTCCCTCTTCGTCAAGGTATGAGGGAATCTCGGGGGGGGGGGGGGGGGGGAATCCCCTCTTCCAGGAGCTCCTGGAACCTCCTGGAAGCTCCTGGGATGAGGGGCATTTAAATCTGGCAGGCAAAATCCAGCCTGGCTAAGGTGATTTGGTTATTAATGCCCGATATAAAGTCGCCCCTGGCTCCTCATTCCTTCGGGAATCGCTGGCAGGAAGGAGTTCCCAAGGGATTTTTACACCTCCCAAACGCAGGGAGAAGGGTTCACGTCGCAGGGGCTGAGAGGGGAGAGGCTGGGGAATGGAATTCCGATTGGGATCCGGGGGTTTCCCGACATGAATCGGGGGTGACATTGAGATAATTGCCCCAAACTTTGGCCAGGCTGAATTCAGAGCCAGCCAACAACACCCGGGGTGGGGGTGTTTGGGCAGCGAAATGGACAAAAAAAGGGACAAAAATACAACTAAATTCTGGTATTTTATGGAGCAGAGCTTTAGAACTTCTTTCTAACCTGTGCCTGGAATCCCACCAGAATCACTGGAAACAACAGCCATCCACAGATGGGAATTTTCTGTGTGTAGGAACCACCCCGAGGGGGTTTCTTCCCACTTCTTTGGCCCTTCTGGACTAAAAACCTGGAGCAGGGTGGGATATTTTTTTTTTTTTCTCAGAGTGAACATAAAGCTAAAGAAATAAAAATAGGGAAGCAGAAGGTGTTTGGGACCTTCTCCTCTCATGCACATCCTGCACTTCCTGAGCTGGCTGAGGCTGCTTCTGCCAGCCAGAATTCACCTTAAAATTGAAATTAAACTCAGTGCCAGTGCACAGTTCATGGAAGAAAAACGTGGCCAAAATTAGAGAGCAGCCTAAACTAAGAATAAAACCACCTGCTGTGCCCCCAAATATCAGGATTAAGCCTGGGCTGTGAAAATATTTGTGAATTAATAAAGACAGAAAGAGGAAGGAGGAGCATTCTTTGACTTCAGACTGCCTAGAAAATAATCCATCTGCTTTTCTAATCGTTTCAGTGGGGAAAATATTGCAAAGCTTGAACATCTGACCTCACCTGGAGCTAGATTTTGGTAGCTGAGATTGAATTAGCTCTTGCTTTCTCTCTATCCTGCTCTTGGCAGTGGGAAAAGGGGAGTAAAAAGAGGGACTCTGGAGAAAAAGCCCAGGAAAAGGGTACAGGGATGGTGCTGGAATGATGCTGGCAGGGAATGTGATACAAGGCCAACATTAAAGGACTTAATAAAGTAAATAAAGTCATAAAGTTTTAAGCATCAGGAAGAAAACCTCCTGAGGCTCCTTGGCTGGAAGAGCAAGACAATGTCAGAATTCCTTTCAGTATTCCAAGAGGTGCTCCCTCCAATTCCCTTTCCCACGAAATGATATCACATATTTTCTTTAGATAACAAAACTTGATATTCCTGGGGTTTCAAAGGCAAATGTTCTCCAAGGTCACCCCGATGCCCTTTGCAGTTGGTCACTGGGAATTCACCTTGTGAAAGGCTTTTTTTTTCCCCCCCTTTATTTATCAGGAAACTTCTGGAAATGCCTCCATTTTTTAACCACTTAAATAGAGTCAAACCGTGACTAAAACGACTCTGGTAATTTTAAGCAATCTAAGATCAATCTATGACTTAGAAGTTTATTTCTAAATGACAATGAGTATCTAATTATTTATCCATAGGGGACCCAACAGCTGGAATCACAACAGCAGCTTTTGTAATTCCCAAGGTTTCTTGGGATTTATCTGTGACACACTTGGCCAAACAACCCAGCTGGAGCACAAGGCCTTCCCATCTTCCAAAACATTTCTTCCTGGGTTTCAGGGTTAGATGGATTACAGTAAAACCTGACCATGAGCACGAGGTCACAGATTTTCATCCAGTGAAAGGCAACGGGATTTATTTGGTTTTTGGGACAATTTTTTGGTCTCTAAATCATTTCTTTTCATTCAGAGAGTTATCTCCTTCCTAATATTTCACTTGCCTGAAGCAGAATTTCCTTGCACCATCCCTGAGATATATCCTGGGCTGACTTGACACGGAGCTGGGCAGAATTATAGAAAGTGATGATAAATCAAGAGGTGAAAGCTTTGCTTTGGGAGTAAAACCCTGGGAGCAGCAAGAGCTGCATCCCTGCCCCCAAACCCCACAGTTACTGTGTCCAACTTCACCGCTGATTGGGGTGTCATACCAAAAAAAAATTAAATAAATAAAAAAATCTCCTTTTCTGTGCTTTATATAGAAGTTGGATTTAAAATGTCAGCTGAACCCCTGGGTTTGAGTGCTGTAGGTAAGGAGCCCGTGGGCAGCAGGAGCTCAGATCCCTGGAAAAGCCTGGACAGGGGTTTGTGCCACACCCAGTATAAACATCGACAGTATCAGCACCGAGAGGAATTTGGGCTTAAAATGGGGGTTTTTGCTCCTCAGGGTGTAAAGCAGTGAGGTGAGTGTGGCTTGGACAGGGAATAACTGAGGTCCTGCAGCAAAATCCAGGTTTATTGTCCTTTTTTTAGTGTAGATTCCCACCAGGAGCTCGGGGTGGGACAAAGCAGGAATTGGCTCCTTTCCTGGGGGGATTTTGTTTTTTTTTTTTCCTTCGTTCCAGCTGGAATATGGCAATTCCAGGTTCCCTAATGCAGCCTAAGAGGGACTGGCATTACAAATTCCTTCCATAACTCCCGGGGTTCCTGTGTGTGCCGGGGTGGGACTGGATGGGAACTGGACGGGCTTTCAGGTCCCTTCCAACCTAAACCATTCTGGGATTTTATGATTTTAAGCAGAGCTGGGGGGGTTCATCTGGAGCAGAGGAGGCTCAGGGGGGACCTCATTGCTCTCTGCAACTCCCTGACAGGAGGGGGCAGGGAGGGGGGGTCGGGCTCTGCTGCCACATCCCAAGGGAAAGGAGGAGAGGAAATGGCCTCAAAGTGCCCCAGGGCAGGTTCAGAGCAGAGAGCAGAAACAATTTGTC
>NW_020958309.1:0-2126 GCF_003031625.1 Empidonax traillii | reverse complement strand
CTGCCAGAGGCAGAAATTCCAAGGGGGAATCTCCCTTTTTTTTTTGTTTGTTTTTGTTTTATTTCCCCCCCATATGCTGAGATTTTGGCACTTTTGTGAAGGTTCCCAACAGAGCAGAAATAAAACTATCACAAAGTCAGCTGCAGCAGGTCTGGAGTCACCCTTCTCTGAGTTATGCAAACGGGGCAGTTAAAAAGTTAAATATTCACTCAGATTGCAGAAAAGCCCTCATTTGTGTCCTGGCAAATCAGGGACATTCAACCAGGTGGCTCTTTTGGGGAAGGGAATTTTTTGGGGCCGTTACAGAAGATTTTTGAAAAAAAAAAAAAGAAAAAAGAAAATCAAGTTTCTTTTCATAATCTGGCAGATGAAACTCAAACCAGGACCCAAATACATCCCAAAGACTTAAAAAATGCGGAGCTTGTGCTGCCTGCAGAAACAAAAACGCCACCAACCCCTCAGGAAAACCCTCTTTTCCCAGGATAAGCATTCCCAGGACCTCGGGAACAGTCCATGTTGAGGAATATCAGTGTTAGAGCCCGTGGGTTTGCAGGGATTCCTGCAGTGTATCACTCATTAAAAACTCCATTTTAATGAGAAATATTCCGTTTCTCCTCATTTCCCAGCTGGGGAGAGCAGGATGAGGAATCCCCTGGAGCTGGAATTCCCACCAGCAAGGCAAGGTCCTTCCATCCAGTTTTTCCCTGCTCTTTTCAGGACACTTTCCCACTGGAGCTGACACTCTTTTTTATTATGGCCATTTGAATTATTTTCTATGTGGACCAAAACATCCCAAATTACTGGAGGTGAAACCACTCCCCCTCCCTACTTTCACTTTTCCCTCTCGATTAAATTTGGGAATATCACTGGCAACTTATTTCCTTTACTCCCTGAAGCTGCATAAAAGAACTGATTTATCTGAGTGTTTCTTCCTTGTTTGCAGCACAAATCCCAGGTATTTTATACACAGAGGGTTTTTTTTTACATATATAAATCTCTCTCTATAGTTTTTAAATAGATATAACTATATAGTTTATATAGATATAATGATTAAGTTTTTATCTAGATATAACTATATAGTTTGTATATAAATATACCTATATAGTTTGTATATAGATATAACTATAAAGATCTTATTTAGATATACCTATATAGTTTTTATATAGATATAATTACATAGTTTTTATGTAGATATAAGGTTTTTATGTAGATATAACTATATAGCTTTTATGTAGATATAACTATATAATTTTTATATAGACATAACAATATAGTTTTTATATAGGTATAACAATATGGTTTTTATGTAGATATAACTATAGCTTTTATGTAGATACAACTATAGGGTTTTTATATAGATATAACAATACAGTTTTTATTTAGGTATAACAATATAGTTTTTTAATAAATATAACTATACAGAGAGAGTTTTTATATTTAGTTTTGACGTATAAATTGGAACATCACATCTCTGTGCTGCAGGGTGGGCAGAAACGGAGTGTATAACAGGATGTAGCACCGAAATACCGGTTAATCTGTTTTTCCCAGAGCCCAGAACACGTTTGGGGATAGAATGCTCCTTTGTTGCAGTAATTCCCTGGAAGAATTCGGGGGGGGGGGTAGGGGGGTTGCAGGAATTCCGGGCTCCAGGCAGGACGCTCAGCCCCGTCATTAAACGGGGATTAGGAGGGGCAGGGAGGTATTTAACCATAATTCTTGTAACAGGATAAATAGTTAATAGCATTTGGGGCGCGCTCGTGACCCGGGAATGTTCCCATGGATACCGGGAGTCGGCAGGAACCCCGCGGAATTCAGGGAATTCCAGCTGGGGGGGTGGAATCAGATCCCTCTGGGTGGTGGCTCCCGGCTCTGATGTCACCCGTGTCCACTTCGTGGTTTATCTTCAACCCTCGGCAGGTTGGGGTTTTTTGGGGGGGGAAAATAATCCTGGAAATTAAAATTGGAGGCTCTGGAGAAGGAGCAGGGGGGAGGGATCAGCACAGGCTGCTCCAAGCTGGCCTGGGGACACTTCCAGGGATCCAGGGGCAGCCCCAGCATCCCTGGGCAACCTGGAATTACCTGGGTTAGGAATGGTCCTGAACTGGGCAGGATCAAGTTAAACCCTG
>NW_020958308.1:13248-15260 GCF_003031625.1 Empidonax traillii | reverse complement strand
AAAATAAAATAAAATAAAATAAAATAAAATAAAATAAAATAAAATAAAATAAAATAATTCTGCTGCTTCCAGGGAGATCCAGCACCATCCACTCAGGCAGGGCAGCCTCCATCTGGTCAGCAGGTTACTTAAAACATCTCCTTGCCTGAATTTTAATATGTGTATTAAATATATACTAAATATGAACTCCTAAATAAAGGCAGAGAACAGTTCTCAGTCTGTACCACGGATATCTCCGGGGTTTTACACCATTGCTGCCCCAAAACAGGCTGTGATACACAGATTTTTTTTTTTTTTCATTAATTCAGCAACAATTTCCAAGAATTCCACAGTCCTTTTTTTGTCACAATTATTTGTATGGGATCTAAGAAAAAAAAAAATATATATATAAAATATATATTTTAATTTAGACAGAGATAGTTCGCATCTAGAGGATTTTATGCAGGAATGGATTAATTTTCAACAAAACAAAACCTAAGCAAGAGCCTAAAATCGGTGTTTAACTCCCTCCCGGATCGAAATGTGTCTCCGTAGGAGCTCATTCCTAAAATTCCCCCGCCTGAGCTTGGTGTGGCCGCTAGATGCTGCTACAGGCCTGACTTAAAAGCGATTTTGATGAATTTAGAGGTGTAAAAAGGGAACGTCCACATCTGCAACCACGCCGAGAGAGGTTTCACCTGCTTTATAAACGCTTTCGATAAAAAAAAAAAAAAAAATCCCAATATTCCCACTATGTGGCCGCTTCCCAGTGCTGCTGGATAAAAGCACCTGTAATTAAATACATAGAAATTAGATATACTGAGTATTCTTTTTAATTGCTGTTATGAAAAAAAAGGGATTTTGCAGCAATATCCCAGTCACCTGGGAGAAGTTTGCATCCAAGTGCCACGGAACTCCTGTGGACGATAATTAATCAGCAGGGCCGTGCAAAAGTGACCCCCCTGCACTAAAAAGGTATTTATTTGCATCCCTCAGAAAGGCAGCAAAATTCTGAAAACACGTTCTTTTTCCTTTTTTTCCCCTTTTCTTTTAAATTTATTTATTTATTTATTTATTCATTTATTTAATTTCTTTTAATCCACGATGTCCCAAAGTGCTAAAGAAGACCAGGAGACAAAGAAAAAAAAAAAAAAGTATTATAGGGTTGGCAATTCCAGCATCCATAGGAATGGTGATCCCAGCATTCAAAACTCAGTATGATTTCCTTCCCAGGGCTTGATAATTCACACTCACATTTATTGTCTGTGAGTAAATGTGTTTTGGATCCCTCCTGGGAACCTCAGCCTCTCTTTTATAATCGAGTCTGGACCACTTTTAGCCCTAAAAAAAAAGTTCTTTCCTCCAGAATTCAGTCTGAGGGCGACTCTTTCTGTGTCGTTGCTGTGAAAAAGAGAAACAATCTTGACCGGTGTTTGTTTTGAGCCCGAGGGCAACTGGGGCTTCTGGTCTTTATTTCAGAGGTGGCAAATCACCAGATAACCTGCTAAAGGCAGGGCCCATCACGTGCAAACAACTGGAAAAGGTTTGGCTGTGATTTGTTTGTTTTCTGGTGAGCAAATTGAGAAAACATTTTCTCTCTTGCTTCGTTTCCCACCCCCCCCCCCCCCCGACAACAAAATTTGGGGGCTCTTGGGTGGTGGGAAGGGAATGGAGCAGGAATGACACACGCTGGTCCTGCTGCTGATTAACTTGGGGAAAAAAAAATAAAATTAAAAATAGAAAACTCCCACTTGTAATTAAATTTTGCATGTGTGGAGGGAAGCCCACGGGCTCCAACGTGTTAAGTATCCACAGAGTTAACAACATGTCACTCGGCGAGAGAATTTTCATAATTAATGAACTGGTTCAATTTGCTCTGCAGCTTGACTTTGATTAATACATTTTTGAGTGTTCCCACTGGGACTCTGTCCAGTTTGTTTAGTAAGCTCTTATGTCTATATCCAGTTCATGTGTATGGATCAAAGTGTTGGCACCAAATCCTGGCAAGGCTCAGCTGTTGGTACAGCCACTCT
>NW_020958308.1:8570-11055 GCF_003031625.1 Empidonax traillii | reverse complement strand
CCCCAGGGCAGGTTCAGAGCAGAGAGCAGAAACAATTTGTCCCTGCAGGAGTGGTCAGGCCTTGCAATGAGTGTCCCAGGGAGGTGGTGGAGTCCCTGTGTGTGGGAGTGTCCCAGAGGGGTCTGGATGTGGCCCTTGGGGATGTGGATTAGGGCTGATCCTGGTGGTGCTGGGTGAGGGTGGCACTGGATGATCCTTGAGGATGGATCCCTCCCAACCTGATGATCCTTGGGGATGGATTTGTGACCCTCCATGTAAAGGGCATGAAAATGTGATGGTTTCACGTTCCAGGGCTCGTCTCCTCATAAATCAATTCTGGTTTGCTTTGATTTGATTCTTTTATGGCATTTACCACATTTACCTTTCTATCCCCTGGCTCCAGGCCCAGCTCTGCTCACAGCAGATCCCTGTGGATCCCAGTGTGGATCCCAGTGTGGATCCCAGTGTGGATCCCAGTGTGGATCCATGCTGGATGTGTCCAGGCTTTAATAACTGTGCCAGCCTTTGCTCTGTATTTTTTTTTTTTACACCAGGATAAATTCACAACCACCTTTTTGCCTCCTGAGAATCGACACATGGAGGGAAGCTTCCAACTGGCAAACCTCTTTGCCTCCCAGAAATATCTGATGTTGATTCCAGAGGTATTGTCACTTTTTTTGTTGTTTGTTTGGTTTTTTTTTTGTGTTTTGGGTTTTTTTTTTTGTTTGGTTTTGTGTTTTTTTTTTTTTGGGGGGGGGGGGGGGTTTGTTTTTTTTTTTTTTTTTTTTTTTTTTTTTTTTTTTTTTTTTTTTTGGGGGGGGGTGGGTGTTTGTTTTGTTTTATTTTGTATTGTTTTGTTTTGTTCAGGCTCTTCCTCCAACAGAAAAGATGAGGGATGTTTGATAATTAATTCCAGTGTTTATGCCATGCCATTGCTTTGAATGGGTGTTTTGTGAGGCCTTTATAAATAAAGCATTGATGAGATGAAACAACCACTCTGCGTCAGAAAGGGAAAGTTTCTATCTACACACACACACAGAGTTTTCATAAAACAGTGCTGGGATTTAGCTCTTCTTGAATAAAAATAAAAATTGTCATGCTAATTATAATTCTAATGTAAAATAATAACAATTAATGTAAAAATAAAGTAGATTTCTTTCTCGTCATTGGTGTTCCCCAGCAGAGCAGGGGGCAGAGGTCCTGCAGGAGCAATCCAAAGTTTCTTTGGAAGAATCAAACAGGAAGAGCAATTCCTGCAGGGAACTGTGCACGCTCCCTCTAATGGGAATTTAAAATCAGGGGGTTCAAAATCACCTGCCAGGGAAAAGGAGGTTTGTGTGTTTCTTTAATTAACCTTCAATGACAGCAATATTTGCTTTTCTATTTAGGGCTAAACCTGTAAGATTTATGGGATCATGCAGGGATAGAAACAGGAATTTGCCCATCAATCCATTTACCTGCCTGGATTTCTCCCATTTTTCCTGCCGTTTAGGAACAAGCCAAACAACACCAGGAGCTGCTAAAGGAGGTTTTCCCACCCCTGCCAGTGGGAAAGTGGGCTCTGGGATGTGGGAAGGACCCACCAAGGAATGTCCTGTCCTCATGGACACTGAGTTAAACAGCACATCAATGGGTGACACCCGTAAGAGCGCTGATAAAATCGAATTTTTGAATGGTTTGGGTCGGAAGGGACCTTAAAAATCACCCAGTTCCAACCCCCCGCCACGGGCAGGGAATCTTTCACCACACCAGGTTGTTCAGAACATCCAACCTGGCCTTGAACACTTCCAGGGATGAGGCAACCAATTCTTTGGGAAGCATTTTAGCAGATGATCTCCTCAAACTTAGCGAAGTAATAAAAAAAAAATGAAATAAGAAGCTGAAAACTCCAAGAGGTTCAATCTGATTAAATAAACCACGATGAAGTTCCTGTTAAGGCACCAGCAAGACTCCCAGCATTTCCCTAGAAGAAGACAAGCCTGAATAAGCTAAAAAAAAAAAAAAAAAAGAATTATAGCAGCTCTTCTTCAAATATTTTTTCCCCAAGATTGCTGATTTCAGTCACGGCAGAGCTTTGCTGCTCATTCTGAGCCACTTTCAAAAGGAGAGGAGAATAATCCCGTGGATTGTGGCGGATCACGGGCAATCCCCCTGGAATTCATGACAGCAACTCCCTCAGGAGCTGGGCTTGCACTGCCCCTCTGGCTGTCCCAGACTGAAGAGGGACAATGATTTCTTAATTTTCTTATTCCTCCAATTGCTTGTAAATGGGAAATTATGGCCACGGAATGCAACGGTGAGATTTTGCCACCACTCGTAAAAGCAGGATAATAAAAAAAACCAGGCCATAAAATAGTCTGATTTGAACAGCTGTGGGGAAAAGAAAGTTAAAAAAATAAAAAACTTAAAAAGAAAAATCAGTGAGCCAGAATTTCAGGATGTGCAAATCATGACCCTTCGTGGCACTTCACCAGATCTCATCCCTTCCACCTCCATCCAGCCAGGG
>NW_020958308.1:4362-7880 GCF_003031625.1 Empidonax traillii | reverse complement strand
GAGGGTGATGAAAAGGGCCTGTCCAGCAAACTCAAAGTTCCTCCCCATCAAATTTGGAACAAGGTGACAGAGAGAAATTCTTTACATCAGTAAAAAGCTGGGGAATTATGGGATATAATGGGAAAATATGAGCAAAACATGAGCTTGGGTTGAAACAATTTATGCCAAAAAGGAACAAGCATAAGTTGGTAGAGAAAATAATTTCGAGAGTGTGAATCAGCTTAAGGGCATTGATTTGCTTCTGAAAGGGAGTAAATGTTAAAAAAGGAGCCTGGATTATGATATGCAAGTGGCTCTGGAGGGCATTTTTTTGGTGCCAGAATGGGCACAAATGGTTCATGATTTGAACCTTTTCTTGCTCTCAGCTTCCTTTTCCTCACATGCTGAAGGTGTTTGGAGTATTGAGCTCCTTCTCCCTACCTGAGATGGCCAGAGAGTAAAAGCTTCCCTGGAATTGTTCATCCTACCCCCTTCCTGGGACCCTTTTTTGCTGATGGATGATGTTGTACCCCAAAAATAACTCTGAACTCAGTGAAATGTGTGGGTGAAAAACTTCCAAGGGCAAATTGAAGCCACTGCCACCTTTGGGGTCATGAAGCTGAGCTGCTGATTTGAGTGACGAGAACCAAAGGGGTCCTGCAAAGTTAGGGAGGTGTTTCCTGACCAGCAAACCCCGGTTTTCTACCTGAAATCCTATTTAAGGGAGGATTTTCCACGCCGTTTCACCGAAAGCTTTTTAGCAAACCACGTCGCTCTGCAACGAGCTGTGAGTTGGGGATGGAGCTCAATGTAGAGATCTGGGATAGATACTAAACCTACAGCTTGTTTGGGGGGAGAATTTCGGAGGAATAAGTGAATTTCTGAGCAGGAGTGGTGCTTCTTGGCACCCTTTTTTTCTCCCTCACACCCTTTGATTCTGCTTTTTCACTGTTGCAATTGCTGCACCCTGAACTTCGTGCACTCCGTTAGTGCTGGATTTGGGAAAGGTAAAAATTGCCCTCATGAGTGAAAATGAGGAATTGCAGATGGCTGGCACTTCAGCTGTCAGGCTACTGGATGGATCCTGAGCTTGGCTGTGGGATCTCACTGAGATATCCACCCTTTCCCAAATCTCTTCATATTTTAAGGTCTTCTCCAACCTAAACGAGGTCTTTTCCAACCTGTGCTGTTAAATGCTCTGTCCTGGGCTATCAGCTGCTGAATCAACCTCTCAGAAGGATAGAAACAGGCCAGTCCCTCCCCTGAGGGAGCTGATGCAACACCCTGAAGCAGAGCAAGAGTCAGAGCAACACAGATATTTGTAAGCAGGAAAATTCCAGCTTCCCAAGTTGTCCCCAAAATTAAGCATCTTTCTAAATGAGCTGTGTCCAGTGGTTTAAAAGCACTGGGTAACACTTTGCCTTCTGCACAGCTCTGCTTCTTTCAAAGATGCTTTATCTCCCAACCACCTGTTGCTGGAGTGCAGAAGGACAGGAGGATCCCATCCTAAAGGTTATTGGGATGAATTCCCTGCAATCCTTCAGGTTTTCTGCTGTTTTTACTTTCCCTCCCTGAGACAAAAATCAGATTTAAAGGCAGGCAGTGGCCTCTTCTCTTTCTGGCAGTGATGATGCAGCATATGATGTTCTTTTGCAGGTTTTCATCTCTCAGAACGTTTCTTCTCCCAACACGTTGATATCGCTCCTCACTAAAGGCCTGGCCTCTAATTTTATTGCCTAAGTAAAAGCTGGAATTTTTTTTTTTTTGTGTGTGTGTGTGTGATCTGGCTCATCCTCTACCTTTCCCCCACTCAGCTGGTTTTGGGTGTCACTTTTTGTCATACTTTTCTCCTCTGCTTTCTGTCCCAGAGAGGCTTTTCCCTTGGGCCACCCATGTGCCCGAGGGTGGATCGTGCTGCGCAGGGGAGGTAATTTCAGCCTCTCTCCCCACCCCTTTGCTGTGAGGGTTTGGAAAAGTCATTCCTGTCTGTTCCTCCCAGGACTGGCTTTTCCTTCCCTCCCTTGTCCCACCCCACCTGCCCACATGGGGAGGCAGCAACACTTGGCTCTCAACATCTCGCGTCAGAATCGGGACGAGTGTCTGAGTTTATCAGAATTCCCACTACTTTCCCTCTTCCCACATTTCAAATTAAATTTTTATTTTTTAAGGCCTGAGCAACGCTCTCAGGCGCCTGGAGTCAGTTTTGGGGGTGGTCCTGTGCAGAGCTGAGGGTTGCACTCCACGATCCTTGCGGGTCCCTTCCAGCTCGGCAAAGCCTGTGGTTCTGTGGAAGGGAAAGAAAAACTCACCAAACACAGTGGGAAGGGTTTTGGCTTCAGGGAGCCCAGGATTTTTACCCAACATCAAAACCTAAAGGGGTCTTGTGTGAACAGAGAAAATATGGGGGGGAGTGTAAAGCTCCAAACTCCAGCTAAGCTGTGCCTGAATTTCGAAGGCGACGACTCATCTTTCAATCTTTAATTTCAGAATATTAATTCCTGTTCTCCTTGGAGCTTCCCTCCAAACCCCTGCGATGTCATTCTCAGGCCACAGCTCTTGATTTCTTTACTTTGGCAGTGAAAAAGCCTCTTAAAATTTATAAGAAGGGCTGTGACAGATTCCTTGTTCCTGCCTGGCCCCGAGGAAGGCAGAACCTCCTCCAGCCACCGGGGCAGAGGTGAGGGCAGGGGGATAGATGGATGGTGGGTGTCAGAAACGTGGCCTGGATACTCCACCCGCTGTTTTCCACGCCTCAGGGAAGCAGGGAAGTCACCAGAGCTGGAAAGCAGCAGTGGAAGTGCCCACCAGCCAGGTGGTGACACGGGCCAGCCCTTTGTGTCCTCAGCTCCTTTGGCAAACGTTGCTTCTGTTTCTTCATCTACCGATGGGCTGTGCTTGACAAATTGTGGGCTAATTAATTTTGATGGCGTGTTCAGCCAGTGGCTTGAGATTCAGCAGCTGGAAAGCCTTTTTTTTTAGAGTTTTTTGCTGATGGCAGAGACCATTCCATGCCATTTTTGTTCAGCCTGACAAGGTTCCAGTTGCCTGGAAGCTGCAACACGACACAGCCACAGTCAACGTGGCTCTTATTCCTTTCATTGGAGTGTGAATGGAGATACCTGACAAATATTAATTCCAACCCATGAATCCATGAATACCTGCCTTTATTCCCCCCTGCTTGTCTGCACTTCCTTGCTGCTCACACTGATGTCTTTTGCTCTCCAAGATATTCATGTAAAGCCAAGGGAACTCATGGGACAATCATTTTGCTTCCTCTTTGGGTTGCTGAGAGGGCCCAGAATGAATTTTTTCCTTTATTTTTTAAGGCAGATGTAAAAAAAAAAAATTTAAAAATATTCCAGTTTATAAATCTCCTATGAGGAAAGGTTGGGAGGGTTGGGATTATTCAGCCTGGAGAAGAGAAAAGGGAAGAGAAAAGTGAGGAGAAAAGAGAAGGAGAAGGAGAAGGAGAAGAAGAAGGAGAAGGAGAAGGAGAAGGAGAAGGAGAAGGAGAAGGAGAAGGAGAAGGAGAAGGAGAA
>NW_020958308.1:0-3297 GCF_003031625.1 Empidonax traillii | reverse complement strand
GAGAAGAGAAGAGAAGAGAAGAGAAGAGAAGAGAAAAACTGGACTGCATTAGATGGGATATTGGGAAAGAATTCCTGGCTGGGATGCTCAAGATCCTTCCCCACCCTTTCCAAGCCATTCTATGAGTCTCTATAAAAAGCTTGATAATATTTGTACTCTCCTACTTTAAAATGCTTATTTTTCCATGTGGTTGTAACAGGGGAGAGGAGAAATCCCACCAATAATCCCAGCTTTATTCAGTGAACTCTCTCCCAGTGTGTGGAGTTACTCCTGTGAAACACAGGTGAGTTAAGAAATGAAATAAAATAAAAGTTAAGAATCAGACCCCGAGCTCCTGAGTTTGCAATCTGGTTTTTATGTGCACAGCAGGAAATATTTGTTTCAAATCCTGGGTATTTCCAAATGTCTGACTTCTCAGAGGGGTAAAAAAATGCAATCAAAGTATTTCCTTTCAAAGCTGCATCACTTGATGATTAGCTAAGGGGTTTTTTTGTAACACGAATTTCCTTTCCAGGGATGTTTTCTATTACCTCTGTTTGCTTTTGTTTGTTTTGGTTTGCTGTAGCAATCCAATTAAATTCCTCCTTTATTTGGATGGAAAAAATTGGCGCTGCTTATGTTAAAAATAAATAAATAAATAAATAAATAAATTCATCTCCTGTCATGCAGGGCCACTACAGGAAATGTTCAAATACTTCCTGGGCTAAAAGAGAGCAGGATTTCACCTGAGGAATTAGGACCACCCTTTCCAGAATGTCCTTTTGGTCCCCTTTGCTTCCACAGATTTTATCAGCCTGAAGGATTCCCGGCGCCTCTCTGGATGTGCAGTTTGGATCATCCCGTGATTTCAAGGTCCTTGTGCTTTTTAAACCCCTCATCCTCTGCTCCACGGGAGTTTTCTGGGACACCCCTCTCCAAAGCATTTTAAATGGAGAGCTGTAAGGAAAAATGAATGCCCTGATTGTCCAGCTCAGGATTGTTCCGCTGGTTATGGAATGGCACGGCCACCAGAGAGGGTCCCCAAACTCTGCAGGTGTTCCCCATTTTCCCCAGGAGAAAATTACAGGAGGCAGAGGAGAACCCTCGGGGCTCTCTCAGAAATTCAGGACACTTGAGAGGAGGAAGGAAAAAAAAAATAAATATAATCAATAAACCTTTCCCCTTGCAGACAGAGCTGTTGTTGGCAAAACACGAGGGTTGCGACATTTTGGTCGGTGCTGCCGAGCCAGGAGTTGTGTCCACCTTTCAAAGAAAGGCTGACTTTGGCAACAGCAAATTGTTTGTAAATAAGGAGGTTTATTTTTGAGAAATGTTGTCCCTAACTGGAAGCATTTGAGCAGAACCCCTCGGGGGGGAGGGGGTGTGTGTCATTTTCCTTTCCTCTCTGCGCAGGAGAAAGATTCACAACCAGCTCAACGTGCTTTTTGCCTGGGGAGTTTCGGAGTGTTTGTGGTGAAGTGCAATCTGCTGCTGATTTCCAGATCAGGGATCCCTGACGAGCCGTGGATCCACTGCAGAATTGCCCTCTTTAAACCACAGCGAATCGGGTGCACGAGGCAGGAGCGGCTCCAAAACACAACTTTTCTGCTGTGCTGGTGGAAGGAGGTGTAGGAGAATTAGAGACCTTTGGGGTTAAGGCAGGAGTGGGCCAGCTGATGGGAACTTGAGGAGTTTCAAGGACTGAGTGTTTTGAGAACACGACAAGGACCGGACATCTGCAGGAACGAGAAAAACAACGCCTGCAGGCAGGAGGTTGAGCTGGACCTGCCAGGAGGCATGTAAATAGAGTGTTATAGTTAGATTTAGAAGAAGAAGAATTTTAAAACAATAAGACATGCTGACTAACCAATAAGAACGTAGTTTAGCCGCGTGAACAACTTACGTTCTGTGTGTGTGACCAATGACAAGTTAAGCGGTCAAATATGTGGTAGTTGTTGAACTGTATAAAGGCAAATATAATTTCCAATAAAGATGGATTTTATTGGGGTGTGTGTGAAGTTTCCACTGAGGCTCGCACGAGGCAGCAAGGAGGGGGTTGCAGCGAGAAAAGCGGTGATGGATCTGCCACCTCTCTGGGAAAAAAAGCGGTGGCCGCCTCGGCGTTTTTAGGGCGTGTTTTGCCTCACGACGGCACCGCCGGACACCGAAACCCCGAGCTGGGAGGCTCGACCTGTTGGCAACACCTCGTGGCTACTGCTGGACCAGGTTCTCGCGTCCTACACGTGGCAAAGGAGGCCAAAAAAAAAAAAAACCTCCCGCTTGCTGCCAGAAGAAGCAGAGGCAAAGCCCGGCTTTAATCGCCGAGGGCTGAGATAAAGCCGGGCGAGACAGACACGGCCGATTTGGAGTCTTTAAGCTGCACATCCCCAAGCAAACCACAACAAAGGCTTAAAGAGGAAAGGTCAGACCTGCGAAGTGCTATTTGTTTTCACTGAAACTCCATCTCCCACTTTTACCCCCCCAAGCCCAGCCCAGCGGGGCGGAATCAATTACCACTTGTCAGACCGAAACCCGAGCCCAGAAATGAAGGAAGGACACGACCTCTGGGGGGGGAAAGGAAACCACTGACCCAGCCACTTTCTCCTGCAGCCAAGGGTTAACAGGCCTGATCCTCTTTTTTTCCCCCACCCCGCTTCGGGGAAGATCGATAGCGCCGCTCCCTGCATTTACTCTTCCCTTTTGCGGGAGGACAGGGAGGTTATCGGGATCGGCTTTCATAAATTACCCCATTTAATAATTGAAGACAAAGAGGTTCCGTGCGTTTTAAACGGCAGCCAGAGCGACTGTTCCGACTCGCAGGGCTCGTGATGGATCAACTTCAGCTGCCACTGCCCCTGGAGGTGGAGCTGCCTCCACTTCCCAAGCTGGAGGGTAGAACAGGCTTGTCAAAATGTGGTCAGGTTTAAGGCCTGGGACAGCATTCCCAAAGGGACATCTCCGACACATTCTTGGTTTAGCAACGAGCCAGCTGAGAATTCCGGCCTTTCAGTGCATAAAGTGATATAAGAACATTAATTCTGACATCCAGGATTGTTCCTCAGTTCAAACATCAGCAGTGAGTCCAGGCAGGAGAGGAAAAGCCCCTTCTTGTGTTTCCATTTCTGAATGAAAGGAAATCCATGGAGCTGAAAAGAACCTCACTTCTTGGGAAGGCTCACTTTTCTTTCTTTCTTTCTTTCTTTCTTTCCTTTCTTTCTTTCTTTCTTTCTTTCTTTTTCTTTCTTTCTTTCTTTCTTTCTTTCTTTCTTTCTTTCTTTCTTTCTTTCTTTCTTTCTTTCTTTCTTTCTTTCTTTCTTT
>NW_020958307.1:13779-15263 GCF_003031625.1 Empidonax traillii | reverse complement strand
AAGCCACTGCCAGGAAATTCGCCCTGGAGGAGATTATTCCTGTCGCTGCTCAGTCTGACAAGACTGGGGAGGTAAATCCATGAAAAATGGATTTGTCTCTTAACCTGAATTGTAAAATGTATAAATAAAACAAACGTATAAATAATAAATATAATAAACATTTTAAAATGAAAATAACAAATGTATAAATAATAAATATAATGATAAACATATAAAAATAAAAATAACAAATGTATCAATAAGAAATATAATAACAAACATATAAAAATAGAAATATCTGAATAATAAATATACTAATAAACATAAAAATAAAAATAACAACATATAAGTAATAAATACAATAATAAACACATAAAAATAAAAATAACAAATGTCTAAATAATATAACAATAAATATGTAAAATAAAATTAACAAACATAAATAATATAATAAACATATAAAAATGAAATTAACAAATGTCTAAATAATAAATATAGCAATAAACATATATACATAAAAATAACAAACTTATATACACTAAATATAATAAACATACAAAAATAAAATTAATAAATGTATAAGTAATAAGCATAATAGCAAATATACAAAAATAAAAATAAATGAAAATATATTTATAATATCAATAATATATTATTGATATAATGTATTAATATATAAAGAAAATGGTGTTACAAGTATAATAAATAAATAATATTCAATATTATAAAAGTAATAAAAATATTAAATTAAATAATGTAAAAATAAAAATAAAAGAAAAAGAAAATAAAAATTTAAAATAAAAAGAAATTAAAAAGAAAAACCAAATAAAATTAAAAATGAAAATAAAAATAATAAAAAACTTAAAATAAAAATAAATTAAAAATTAACTGGGATCTGGGCCCTCCAAACTGGGCTCTGGGCCGTCCATACTGGAATCTGGGCCCTGGAGTGATGGATTAAAGCTCTGACTGTTCCCTTGCACCAAATTATTAATTAATTAATTAATTGATGACGGAGGAGCCCCTGATGTGTGTGAGTGTGACTGGGGAATGTCATTAATAATTAATTAATTAACTGATGGCAGAGGAGCCCCTGATGTGTGTGAGCGCAGCGGGGAGGGCGAGTTGGTCGGTGCCCACCATTCCCCAGCGATCCCAAATTGGCTGCCCAGACCCTGGGGCTGCTGATCCCTCCGGATGTGTCCCCGTGTCCCCTCCAGGCGTCCTGTGTGACTGATCCCCTGGGATTTGTCCCCTCCAGGTGTCCTGTGTGACTGATCCCCTGGGATTTGTCCCCTCCAGGCATCCTGTGTGACGATCCCGTGGCTGATCCCCTGGGATGTGTCCCCCTGTCTCCTCGATTTGGGATGAAACCAAACCAAATCCACTCTGCTTTCCCCCCTAGGGGGACAGGGAGTTATTCAGGGTTACCCTGCCCTGGCTCTGGGACAGGGATCAGCTGCTCCTGACTCAGCCACCAACCTTCCCCCACCCTCCCCCCCACC
>NW_020958307.1:6079-7300 GCF_003031625.1 Empidonax traillii | reverse complement strand
GGAAGGGCTGGGCCTGGAGCTGCAGGAACGTGGCAAGGCTCGTTCCCTGGGAGGGAAAACTGAACTCTATAAAGACTCCATGTGGTCTCTCTCCTTCCCTCCTGCAGCCTGAACCCTGTGAGTCAGTCACACGCTTGTTTCCTCCTCTCTTCTCCCTCTCCAGCCGGCACCATGTGAGTCAAGGAATCCCCTCGGGAACTTTGCTCCTCTCCTTTCTCTCTCTCCCTCTCTCTCTTTACCCCTTTTAATCTGTTTCCTTTTACTTTTCCTCTTGTGGGTAACTTAAAACCAATGAATTGTGTTTTACTAAAGCTGGTACATGGAGTGTTTTAGTGGGGGTTTCCTTTGGAATGGGTCTTTGTGCTGTGTTTTAGTGAAGTGCTCTTTTGGTTGTATTTTACTCTTTGTAAAAACGTTTTTGAAATTTTTTTATCTTCTTTTTATATCTTTATTTTTATATTTTTAATATTTTTTATCTTTTTTTATCTTTTTTATAATTGTTTAATTTTTTTATTTTTTTAATCTTTATCTTTTTAATCTTTTTTATATTCTTTTATCTTTTTTATTTTTATTTTTTAATATTTTTATCTTTTTATCTTTTTATCTTTTTTATATTTTATCTTCTTTTTTATCTTTATATTTTTAATATTATTTTTATATTTTTATATTTTTAATCTTATTTTTTAGCTTTTTAAATATTTTTTTATTTTTTTATCTTCTCTTTTTATCTTCTTTTTTAATCTTCTTTTTTTTTTTTTTGTCTTCTTTTTCCCACTGTATTAAAAAGAATTTCTCTCAGAGCAGAGCGTGTGACTCTTTCTCTGGGGGCTCATGAGAGCTCATAACCACCTTTTTAAAGGCTTTTTAAGCCTAAGTGCGTACAACTCCCACCCCCGCCAGAAATCCGTGCCCCCGTCCTGGCGCCGCTGAACACCTTTGAGGGGGTGAAGGGGGTCAGGGGCACCCCCTGAATCCACCCAGGGGCCCCCCAGTTCCACCCCAGACCCCCTCAGTGACACCACAGCCTCTTGCAAACCTTCCCCACCCCGAAACCCCTAAAGTAGCTTCCCAGTGCCCCCCACTTTCCCTTCCAGTGCCCCCCCAGTTCCTCACCAAAACCTCCCAGTCCCTTCCCAGTGCCCCTCACACCTCCCTCAGAACCCTCTCTTGTCCCCCAGGACCCCCGATTTCCTCCTGTGAAGTGCCCTGTGGAAGCCCCGC
>NW_020958307.1:0-3265 GCF_003031625.1 Empidonax traillii | reverse complement strand
TCCAGTCCCTGGTTGCCCCCCAGTTGCCTCCAGGTTGCCCCTCCCTCACCCAACTCCAGTCCTGCCCAGTGCCTGGGTCCTCCCAGTCCCCGCCAGTTCTCCGGTTCCCTCCAGTACAGCCCAGCCCCCCCAGTTCCACCAGACCCCTCTGGGCCCCAAACCATGCCCTGTTCCCAGAGAGGCCCTGGGCGGGATCCAGCAGCCCCTCACCCGTGGTGGTCTCAGTGGAGACGTGGTGGATCCTCTTCCCACCCTGCAGTCCGTAGAAGTGGCAGCGGTACCGGCGGGACGGGGACAGCCCCGGCACCGTCACCCAGCGGGACCCGCCATCCATGGGCAGGGCCTGGGGCTGGCCCTGGGCATCCCGGTACTGCAGCGTGAAGGAGTCGAAGGGGCCCTCGGGGACGCTCCACTGCAGCCCCACAGAGCTGGGGGTGACGCTGGAGACCCTCAGCTCCCCCAGCACAGCCCGCACTGGGGGCTCCTCAGGTGGGGGAGCCTCAGTTTGGGGGGGCTCAGGTTGGGGCTCCTCTGAGGGTGGGGGCGGCTCCTCTGGCTCAGCCGGGGCTGTGAAGGATAGGGATGATCCTGGTCATTGACCATCCATGTCTCCATCCACATGTCCATCCATCACTTACCAAACTATCAATCAATCCTTATCCATCCATCTATCCATGTTTCCATCAGCAATTTCCAAGCTGTCATGAAACATCCACTCATCTACCCATGTCTCCATTCATCCATAAGAATCCATTTATCCATCCAGCCAGTCAACCCCCCAGCACCAAACCCCACCCAATCCCACACCCATCACTTGGGATTTTTCTCCCCACATCTCACCAGGCCTTCCCCCCCAACATGCCCCACTTCATCCAGTTCTTTTTGGCTTTCAGGTCTGCCTGGTTCTTTTTGGCCCTCAGGTCTCCCTGGTTGTTTTTGGCCTTTAGGTCTGTCTGGTTCTTTTTGGCCCTCAGCTCTACCAGCTTCTTTTTGGTCCTCAGGTGTACCCATTTCTTTTTGGCCTTCACGTCTACTCACTTCTTTTTGGCCTTCAGGTCTGTCTGGTTCTTTTTGGCCCTCAAGTGTACCTAATTCTTTTGAGCCTTCAGGTCTACCTGGTTCTTTTTCCGGTTCTTTTTGGCCTTCACCTCTCCCCAGTTCTTTTTGGCTTTCAGATCTACGTGGTTTTTTTGGCCCTCAGGTCTGTCTGGTTCTTTAGGGCCCTCAGGGCTACTAAGTTCTTTTTGGCCTTCACGTCTCCCCACTTCTTTTTGGCTCTCAGGTCTGTCTGGTTTTTTTTGGCCCTCAGGTTTACCCAGTTCTTTTTGGCCCTCAGGTCTGCCTGATTCTTTTTGGCCCTCAGGTCTCCCCGGTTCTTTTTGACCTTCAGGTCTTACAGGTTTTTTTTGGCCCTCAGGTCTGTCTCGTTCTCTTTGGCCTTCATGTCTCCCCAGGTTTTTTTGTCTTTCAGGCCTATCTGATTCTTTTTGACCCTGAGTTCTACCCAGTTCTTTTTGGCCTTCAGGTCTTCTCGGTTGTTTTTGGCCCTCAGATCTACCCAGTCCTTTTTGGCCTTCACGTCTCCCCAATTCTTTTTGGCCTTCAGGTCCATCTGATTCTTTTTTGCTCTCAGGTCTGTCGAGTTCTTTTTGGCTTTCAGGTCTGTCCCATAATTTTTGGCCCTCAGGTCTGTCGAGTTCTTTTTGGCTTTCTGGTCTGTCTGTTCTTTTTGGCCCTGAGGTCTCTCCAGTTTCTTTTGACCTCCAGGTCTATCCTGGTCTTTTTGGCCTTCAGGTCTTCCTGGTTCTTTTTGGCCCTCAGATCTGTCTGGGCTTTTTTTTGGCATTTTGGAACCTGGTGGAACAAAATGAACCCCGAAGTCTTTTGGGAACCTCAGGGAACAAAAGGAACCCCAAAGCATTTTGGAACCTCATGGAACACAAAGGAACCCCAAAGCATTTTGGAACACAAAGGAACCCCAAAGCATTTTGGAACCTGGAGGAACAAAAGGAACCCCCCAACTTTTGGGGGTTCTGGGGGTCCCCCGCCATGTTCAGGCTGTTTAGAAGTCCTTTTTGTTTTTGGGGGCCCCCCCTCTCCAGGGTTCTGCCTTTTCCGGGCTGCTGGAGATCCAGGGAATCCTGGGGGGGTCCCCCCTTGATGCTGAAAAAGCCCTGGAACAATTAATTGCGCAGAGACCTCCCCCATTAGGTGACCTGAATCCTTCAAGCCTGCAAAATCCTGGCTCTGGGTCTTCTGTATCCCATTGCAACGCCTCATTTACCTGACTTATTCTTCCAGGAGAGCAGGCAGAGCAAACAGGACGAGCTCTATCAGCTGAGCCCTTGTTAACTTTTGGGGTTTTTTTGGTGTCTTTTTGGCCATCACCCTCTCAGAGCCCCCCCCATTTCAGGGTCCGGGGATCCCCGGCCCCCCCCGCCCCTCCCTCGTGCTCTCCCTCTCCACGCTCCCCCACCCCAGGCTTTTGGGGGGTCCCCAGCTCTGCTGTGGTCCCTCTGTGCTCTCCCCACTCCAAGGTCCCTAAAAAAGGATGTCATCGTGTCCCCCTCCCCCCACCGGGACCGGGCTGACCTCGGAACACCAACCCCCATGGCAATGGGGTCCCCGCATCCCCCCGCCCTTAAGATAAAATACAATACCAATTTAGTTATGTTAGTAAAATTTACCCATGTTAAGTGTGACTTTGCAAAATTGTAACTGATTGAAAGAACTGCTTGCTGCCCAAATTGTGGGCAATTAAGCTAAAGCTTACCAAAACAAAAGGGACTGTCAGGGAAAGCAGGAAAGACTTCCAGCATGGAGCATGCCAAGGGAGACAGAAGAGGGGTGGGGGAAACCTAAGCTGTTTAAATGATAAAACTTCATGTAACCACTCTATAGTAGTAGGAATAGGAATTAGGCAACCAAATGTCTATTTAGATAAGGCAGACTTTGTGAAGAGGGTACGTGATAAATAATTTTGAAACTCACTCCTTCAAATGTATAAAAAGCTGTTGTGTTTCTTTACTGGGTGGACTGCACGGAGGGGCCAAACCCCCTGCACCTCCCCGGCCGTAATAAAAGTGTGCTTTGCATATAGTTCAAGGATTTCTTTGAATCAGCCCACCCCTGGGGCTCTGCCAGGAACCCACACCGGGATCCGCCCGCAAAAAAAGAAAAACACCTCCCGGGGACCCCCCGATGTCCCCCCGGGGGGCATTTGCGGCTCAGCTTCGGAGTCCTGCAAGCTCCAAACATCCCCCCC
>NW_020958306.1:13502-15269 GCF_003031625.1 Empidonax traillii | reverse complement strand
GCAAAGCTACAAATCTCTGTAGGAAGGAACAAAAGCAGTAGCAGAGATGTTTCCCTGCTAGAAATGATAGGAACTGAGACTCTCCAGGTCTGAACTGCTTTGCTCATGCTTTGACTCATCGAAGCAGAAAACATACCCTCCCACTCTTGCAGAGCAATCCAGAGCCTCCTCTGCAACCAAATATGACACAAATCTGTCCTGCTGTGGTATTTCTTCATTATTTAGGCAGCCTGGCACGAGCTGGTCTCACCTGCTCCTGCTCTCTGTGCCTGCAGTAGCAGATGTGACCTGGAGTGCAAAAGGTTCCCGTGCCAGCAGCAGGAGGAATCCAAGGTATGGACCAAAACTACAAGTTTCAGGGGGGTCTTGGATTTTCTGGCATTTTTTTGAGATGCATGTGCTCCTTCTACTCATGGTCACCCCAGCAGTGGGTGTCTGGCCATGGGTAGGGGAGCAGGCATTGCTCTGGGATGGCAGAGGGCTCAGTGTGAGGCTGTTTCACAAATATAGGGGTGGAAAGCAGCTCAAGCCCTCCCAGCCCTTGATGGAAGGAATGGGCTTTTGATGGAGCCAAGAACTTTTGTTATCCCCCCCCAGGCACTGCTAAAATTCAGGCATCGGTAAGTGTGGAGCGATGTTGTTCAGTTTGCTGGCCCAAGAGGTCCCAAAATGTTCTCAAGTTCCTGTGTACAACACTCAAAGTAAAATTGTAAGATAAACTCCAACAGTTCTAACAGGATGATATTCTCGATCCGATGAAAAATAGCAAAGCCAAAATTGTGTGGGAATTTTGGAAAGATACTTTCAGGACATAAAGAAAGAAAATGAAAAATTCCCGTTTGGAGCAATATCCTGGTAGCAGCAGAGGGTGCCTTGCTTTGGCTCCCCACATGTCCTAACCTTTAAGGGAAAAACATTACAGAACTCAACTGTTGCATCATGGCCACTCCCACATTTCAACATCCTACAAGCAGGCCTGAGTGATCCACTGTGGGGTTCAGAGCATCAGATTTAGGGGACTCTCTTTCTTCAGATTTTGCCTGTTCCCAAGATTTTCCCCAAAGCCCTGGAACTACAACTCTATTCACTTCTGAAAACTTGGCACAAGCTTAGTTTTTGCCGTGTGAATTTTAAACCAGCATCACCAGCAAGGAGCTGGTTTTCCCTTTCTTTCTCCCCTCCTTTACCACAGCAGGCAGAACATGTGTAAGCGACTTTTACTTACAGGGAAAACGGTGGTGTGGGTTTTGTCTGTCTGTCTGTCCGTCTCTTACGGGTGTTTATAAGGCTGTTTTAACTGAAATAAGGCAGATGGCACAAACGCCCGACTTGCTTCAGGCAAACAACTGAGTAAATAAAGCAGTGTATCTACGACACCGAGCAGCTGAGCTCTCCCTGCTCTGCCCTTACGCCATTTCCGCTGTGTTTTATCTGCAGCCAGACTTAACTTCCTGGTTAGACAACGCTCAGCTACCAAGATCTGGGGGTTAAAGAAAGGCTTACCTGCAAAATCAGTTCAAACACCAGGATACCTCCAGGATTTGGGGGGGATGGTTCTAGGCTAAAGCAAGTGGCGTGGCTGGCTGTCCTCTACCTAGCACAGGCAGGGCTAGGACTGCTCTCCAGCTGCTCTTCAGGGAAATATCTTTTCCCTGAACTTGCTATCACCCGCCTCTGACTGATTGCAAAAGCTGGGGAAAAAAATACAAACAACAAATGAAACAACCTCAAAGGGTGGAGCGTGAGAGCTGGAGTGAGCCAGCAAAG
>NW_020958306.1:5944-12723 GCF_003031625.1 Empidonax traillii | reverse complement strand
TGGAGTGAGCCAGCAAAGCCAACAGCAGTGGCTCGACACGCATGCAAACCTGGCTGTTGGAGCAGAGGCTGCTTCACATTTTCGCTTGTTTCCTGCTCTCTGCAGGGGCCAGCTCAGGCTGTCACCAGAAGGGTATGTTTTTGTTCCAGTAGCTTGCTGGATGCACTCAGGTGATACGGTTTCTTTTTTTTTCTGCCAGCTGTTAGGTTAGTATTTGTCTGGAAACATGGGGAATAAATCTTGCACACATTCAGTCTGAGAAGGATTTTCCTCTGTTTCTGAAAATCAGCAAGATTTCAGCACAGTAACTTGCACCTGCAACCCCCTTGCCCCAGCCAGCAGCATGAGAACTTCAGCACTGCCCCTGCTTCGTTTGCTCTCTGTGATTTACATGTATTTTTTCATTACTGTAAATTTCATAGAATATAAGGAAGCACTGTCACAGCAGCGTCTCTTCTTTTGTCTTTGCCCACAGGTATCACCTGTGGATGCCATGGTGGTGAAAAAGTTCTTGGCAAAGTGATGGCTGTGAAGTGCTAACACACAGGGAGATCCATCCTTTCACCACGTTACATGTTGCTTTTGTATCTACCAATTCTGCTTGCCTTTTGCCAAGAGAAGTCTTATTCATTCTCTGACATATACAGCTGGATTTTTTCCTGTTAGTTCTCCAAAACTCATTCCAATCCTTCCCATTTAGTATCAATAGCAAGTTTCATTCAAACACTGATTTATTGGGATAATTAGCAGAGATAATAAATCAGATGAAGCAGACACAATAAATCAGATGAAACAGAGAGATCTGTGGTAACCCATTACACAGCTGCACTCCCATATCAAAATGTGGCTCTTTATCATCCCATCAGTGGCCAGGGTTTGGTCCCCAGGCCATTAAAGCCACGAGCTCTCCCCTTCCCCAGGCATGGCTGAGGCAGCCAAAGGACAAAGCTCAGTCAGTGAGTGCTGAAGGTGAGGAAAGGCTGGTCTTGATCCCAAAGTCTTGCTGGAGTCTGTTTGCCTTTCAGCACCGTGCCAGATCAGCAGGGCTAATTCCAGGAGTGCTGGGGTAATAAACAGCAATCACAGCTGGGGGTAATGGTCGTGACCTTTCCTGCACCCGTCCCCAAGAGCCACAAAGGGCAAAGCCCAGCTTAGACCGGCTGGGCTGTGGAGAACACGACCACAGAGGGAATGTGCAAGTGGGAATGTCCTTGGAAAGGACAATGCTGTCCACCTGGACACTGAAATGCCACTTCCCTTGGCAGGAGCTGAAGCTGGCTGAGCCTTTTCTAGAAGATCCTCAATGTAATTGCACTCAATTTTATTTATTTATAAATTTAAACTGCTGACAGCACTTAATTCATTACTGAAATCCTCCTCTCATCCCAAGTCTCAGGAGAGGCCTCATCAAATATCCCTCCCTCCCTGCTTTAATGGAGTATTATATGCTGCAATATTTGCCTGGGGAAATAAAAGCATTAGGTGCCCTGTTTTGGGTAAAAGTCAAGAGTCTGCTCTGGTCACCTCTCTGGCACACTGTGTAACAAAGCAAGGTAAATTAGATTAAATCATATTATAACCAGAATTCTTAATATGCAAAATACCTAGTATACCACTTAACTATCTGATGGGTTTGCTGGGAAGATAAAAAGAGAGACTTCTAAAGTAATAAAGCAGTTGAGGTGTTTTAAATGGAATTAGTATGAAATCTTAAACTCAAACACAAGGTCAGATCCTAGTGAGCTCCTGGAAAGGGAAACACTGCACACCCTGAGCCAAGTGGCTGACTCTTGCCTTTCATTTCCAAAGGGAATTTAATAGAAGCAGGCTGCCCTTGCTATCTGAGACATCTTTCTGAGGGTTGGTGGGTCTCTAAATTATCTCCTCTGCTTATTTTGCCCTGCCAATACGTGGTTTTTCACACAAACCAAATCTGAGGCTGTTTAATGCAGAGCAAGGAGACCACGTTGGTCTGCAGGTCCTTCCCTCCTGGAGGGTTTCAGCATAAATCTCGTGCATGGAAATGGTCGTAATTCAGTTAAATTCCATTACAAGGGGAACAATCTGCTTTTCTGCATGAATGGCTTTATTTCCTATAAGTTTTGAAAGAAAAATAGAACGTTTTAAGTAAGTGCTTTTGTTAAAACCATCTGCCTGTTAAGAAGAAGGAGAATTTGCTTCCATTTCATAAGAAATAGTCAAACACTCAACGTACCCTTCCTCGTTTCCATCTCGTGGGCCTCTTCTCCTGGAGATGCCCAGCAGTGTTGCCAGACCATGAAAATGCTGAGGCTCAGAAATGGCTGAGTATTCCAACCTGAGCACCATATTTTTGCACCAAAAAAATGTTGTTGCAAGATATTTTCAGAGGGAAATATTCCCTAATACTGAAAAGGTGCAAGGACCAAAGGAGAGTTATAGGTGTATGAGTAAAAGGGGGTGATGAGCATCCACTCAGCTTCTGAAATTCCTTTGGTGATCTAGAGATATATATATATATATACGCTATTTATATATATATATACACACTATATATACTATAAATTATGTATATTATATATAAATATATAAATATATGTGAATATAAATATATAAAAATATGATATATTTATATTATATATAATGTATTGTATATGTTATATATTGTATTTATATTATATTTATAATTATATTATATATTATAAATTATAAATATATATAAATTATATTTTTTCTTCTATATATATTTATAAGCTCTAAACAATTAAATCTTTGTACATGTGCCTAAAAGCAGCAACAGTCACCATTTATGAGCAGTGAAACTGCCAAACCCCATCCTCAGCAGGGTTAATTGTCCCCATTCCACCACAGCCACACAGCAATGTTGCTTCCACTCTCCTGGCTTTGAGCCTGCTCCTCCAAAGAGCTCCTCTAACACCAAACTGCTGTTTCAGTGCAAAGACTCTCGTGGACTCCAGTGGGAATTTGGATCAGTCATAATTCAGGCAATCAGCCTGGAACCATGCAAAGCAGGAACAATTATACGAGTTCTGTCATTCCCATTACTCCGATTTTATTTATATTTCGTTTTTTGGAGGTAAGTGGGAGGGAAACATTTTATCTCAGTGAAGAGTAAGAGAACCTTACAGTGACAGCAAAGGGAAAAAAAGCACCTGTGCCTTCGGAAAACACATTTTCATTACAATGCACTAACATGCATCACAGAAATAATACATGTTTGTGATGGCAATGTACTGCTGCCACTCCACTGCTGAATTTGGGGTGCAACTGGGGGAAAGGAAGAAGAGATGCTCTGGATTCAAAATGCTGCCCCAGACTTACCTTTACTGGGATTTCATTGGCTTTCCTCCCTGCAATGTGCTCATGGGGGATACAGGTGTGACTTCCAAGTTGCACTACACACTCTGGATTCAAAATGCTCAAATTTAGAGACACAGAGATATCAGACTCAGAAAAAATGGGATGCTCAAAATTAGACAGCTTCTGGGGGGGTTCAGATGCCTTTGTGTAAATAGCTCACTTTAAGTCAATTCCTGATAAGGGAATAGGAAGTCTTTCAATTTATCTCATCATAACCTAATCAGCACGTAATGGTGTCTTGTTTTGAGAAACTCTTAACCTTTCTTTTTTTCTGGACAGTCTTTGAAAGCCAAATTCAGCTCTACTTTCAGATTTTTAAAGGAAGTGAATAATTTGTAAAACCCTGCTGAGAAGACTGGAAGTAACACCAGAAAGGGTTAGAAGTCTTCTATGTAAAATGGTAACACAACTTCTCCTTCTTTATCATTTTGGCCTCCTCTGACACAAAATATACCTGCAATAAAATGAGTTCCAGAGGGGTGGAACAAAATGGTAAGGAGTCAAAAAGCAATTTCCATATGAGCAAATCAGAGGTGGTAAGATGGCTTAGTTTCCAAAGAGGGAGAAGCTTAAGAAAAATTATGCAAATGGTATATGCATTTAACTAGCAAGGCACTTAAGTTTACAAAGCTTTGTGTCTAGTTCAACTTCAGAATCAATTAATGTAATTAATGTTACTTTTAGAACTTTTCTGTTGGATACTTACAGATCCATCCAGCACAGTGCTAGAATTAGATCTTATCCACTAAATTAGGTGGCAAGCCACGAACATTTACTGGTACAAGTTTGTTCTCCAGCACTATATTGAATTTATCCTTCAGTGTCTTCTCAAGCTCTTCGTCTGTAAGAGTTGTGATGCACATCAGGTCCGTGTCCTCTGTGTAGTTATACTTCACCTCAGTCAAGGTCCATCCAACCAAGGCAATGAGCCCTTCCGTGGTCTGGAGACTGCAGATTGACTTCTTCTGAAGTATGTTATCTGGAGACACTTGTAGGTACGTGTTTAACTCCTGAAAGTCATTTATGTGTCGTGGCTCAAGAGTGAATCTGTATATTTTTCTGATGTTCCCCACTCCTGGAGTGTCAGTGAAGTGGGGAGTCTCACTTTGCTCAGGAATGTAATGCTTCCTTTTGACTTTCTCAAAGTACCAGGTGCCGTTGTCTTCTGTGAAGCAGAAGATTCCAGGGACCTGGGGTTGATCCTTCCCAGAAATCAGCCTCAGTGGCTGCCACATCTGGTAGGCACCACCAAAACCAGCATCTACTATGTAGGAATTTCCCTGGATCACCACCTTCAGCAGGATATGGTTTGATTCTGGGGAGACAGGGATTTGGGGAGCTCACTGTGTCTCTATGAAGTACACTTTGAACATGCAGAATAGCAGCAGCTTTTATTCCCCATAAATTGCTAGTTATAGAAAGCTGCATGTACTGCATACCAAGTGAAAAATGGTTTGGTGAGTTACTGTGTTTTTAAAAGCCTTAGCTGCAAAATATTAGCACATAAAAATAATCAGGACAACTGCAGTGATTAATGACATTTTTACTTTGGGAATACACACTGTAATTTGAGGGGGGGGAAACGTCTGAATAATTCTACCACACAATGCTTGATTTTTTTTTATTATTATTTAACTGTAAATCACTTATATAATTTACTAAATTATAAGTGCATAGTTGTAATGCTTCCAAGATTTGTACATGAAGGAACATCAAGTATCTTCTCAGAGGGCGAAGTGATCACATTTGAGTAATTTCTCCTACTCGAAATCTTAGCCTTTAGGTATGTGATTAAGATTCATCGTTTCTCCTTATATCAATATAATTTGTATCACTGCAAACACATCCTCAGTAGAACAGATATGTTTCAGAAAAATAATTCAGTGCCTGTTTTGGGGTTCAGCCATAATAATTATTGTGCAGTAACACTCAGAGTGATGGGGGGAACGTGGATTCCCAGCAGTCTGCTGCTAGCTGGTAGTAAACAAAATGCTCAGGAACTGCTTTCAGTTCAAAGAAATACTGCTTTTTGGTTATGTCACCGAGAGAACAGGAGCCATGTAAAGAACTGTCACTAATATTTCTTATCATCTGTTTTAGGGCCATAAATAACCTGTCCTTAAGTACTCTCACAGTGCAGCACAGGTGTGGTACCCTCTGACTGCCACGTGAGAGGGTGTTGTGGATGCAGGAGCAAAAAGGACAGGCTTGTGGAGCAAACTCAGCACAGGATGTTGGAGCAAACGCAGCACAGGATGTCTTTGTTTTTCTGGCTATTAAATTCCCAAAAGTAATACAGTGTTCATTTAAGAGGTGGATATGATTTTCCCCAGGTGGCAGCGAGACATACAGTTCCATCGCTCTGCCCAGCTACTCTGGGTGTGTTTAGAGAAGCTTTTAAGAGATGAAAGGAGTAGGGAATGGGCAGAGTGTGCTCCCTGCTAAGCACAAACAGAGGACAGTGATTTGATTGAGCTAGGAAGGAATTATTTGTACCCAAACCAAAAAGAGATGTAGGAGTAGTTGTGAAAATCCATTTCTTTTGGAGATTCGTGTTAGTGTGTTCTGCCTTACACTGGTGTAGATGGAAGGGAAAAGCTTAACCTTTAGATACTTGTCAGAAAGAGGGGGAAGAATTGCCTGTAATGCCCCTGAATTGAATTATAATTCAGGCAGTGAGTTAGAACAGAGACCACCTGCTTGAATTGACGGGTACAAGTTTCTTGTCTAGCGTTACATTGAATTTCTCTTTCAGCGTTTTCTCAATTTCTTCATCTGCAAGCATTCTGATTTCCACAAGGTCCATATTGTCCCTATAATTGAACTTCATCTCAGTGAGTTTCCACCCCACCAGTGCCCGGACGCCGTCGACAGTCTGCAGGCTGCACAGGGACTTGGTCGTGAAGAGCGAGTCGGGCGCTGTCTGCAGGAGGGCATTGCAGCCTCTGAACTCTTCAATGTCTCGTGGCTGAAGGGTAAAGAGGTAAATCCGGCGGCAAGCTTCACCTTCCACTCTATGGGAAGTGGAGGCATCTTGGTTGGGAACCAACTCCTTCCTTTTCACCTTCTCGAAGTACCAGGTCCCCCCCTCCTCCAGGAAGCGAAAGACCCCAGGAGTCTGCGGCTGATCTGTCCCTGAAATCAGCTCCATTGGCTGCCACATCTGGTAGGCCATCCCAAACCCCCCGTCCACGATGTAGGATTTGCCATCAAGCACCACTTTCAGCAGCAGATGATCGATTTCCTCTGCGTAGGTGCCGTGCTCCGGGACGTAAACGTTGGCTCCCAGAAGGGTGATGTCATAGCCAAGAGTTTTCAGGACCCAAGACAAAAGGTTATTGTTCTCCATGCACCAGCCCCCACGTTTCTTCCTCACTATCTTGTTGTAGGTTGCTTCCAGGTCCAGCTCAATCCTTTCC
>NW_020958306.1:3269-5577 GCF_003031625.1 Empidonax traillii | reverse complement strand
CAGTGGATGCTGAGGTTTTCAAAAGGGACAGCTCGGATGTGGTGCTGCAATATATCTGTCAGAGTACGCAGGTCTGGCTTATTGTAGGGACCCAGGTAAGAAATTCGGGCAAAATACTCCTTGATGTCCATTCTGCCTCTGAGAGAGGGGTTGGAAAAAATAATAGGTTGTGTCAGAAGTGATGGAAAGATCTTCCCATCCCTTTTAATGGGGCGCTCGGAAGAGGAACAGGATTTGACTAACGTCTGTCTCAAAGGCAGCTGAGTATTAACACTGAGAGAAGCCAATGGGACACTGCTGATGAGCACAAATGTTATTTTTATTTGCTTCTTTTACAGCTATGATGAGAGGCTCCAGCTGTGCTAAGCACATTTCAGCAGAGTTCCTGCCCAGCAAAGCTACAAATCTCTGTAGGAAGGAACAAAAGCAGTAGCAGAGATGTTTCCCTGCTAGAAATTATAGGAACTGAGACTCTCCAGGTCTGAACTGCTTTGCTCATGCTTTGACTCATTGAAGCAGAAAACATACCCTCCCACTCTTGCAGAGCAATCCAGAGCCTCCTCTGCAACCAAATATGACACAAATCTGTCCCGCTGTGGTATTTCTTCATTATTTAGGCAGCCTGGCACGAGCTGGTCTCACCTGCTCCTGCTCTCTGTGCCTGCAGTAGCAGATGTGACCTGAAGTGCAAAAGGTTCCTTTAGGGCAAAAAAGGCTGTGGGAGCTTTTTTGCTGCAATTGCTCTGAGCTGCCTCCCCCCAGCACAGCTCAGCTCCCCAGCTCTGCTAATCACAGCCCCGTGCCAGCAGCAGGAGGAATCCAAGGTATGGACCAAAACTACAAGTTTCAGGGGGGTCTCAGATTTTCTAGCATCATTTTTTGGAATGCATGTGCTCCTTCTATATGCGGTCATCCCAGCAGTGGGTGTCTGGCCATGGGTAGGGGAGCAGGCATTGCTCTGGGATGGCAGAGGGCTCAGTGTGAGGCTGTTTCACAAATATAGGGGTTGAAAGCAGCTCAAGCCCTCCCAGCCCTTGATGGAAGGAATGGGCTTTTGATGGAGCCAAGAACTTTTGTTATTCCCCCCCAGGCACTGCTAAAATTCAGGCATCTGTAAGTGTGGAGCGATGTTGTTCAGTTTGCTGGCCCAAGAGGTCCCAAAATGTTCTCAAGTTCCCGTGTACAACTCTCAAAGTAAAATTGTAAGATAAACTCCAGCAGTTCCAACAGGATGATATTCTCAATCCGATGAAAAATAGCGAAGCCAAAATTGTGTGGGAATTTTGGAAAGATACTTTCAGGACATAAAGAAAGCAATGAAAATGAAAAATTCCCGTTTGGAGCAATATCCTGGTAGCAGCAGAGGGTGCCTTGCTTTGGCTCCCCACATGTCCTAACCTTTAAGGTAAAAGCCTTACAGAAGAACTCAACTGTTGCATCATGGCCACTCCCACGTTTCAACATCCTAAAAGCAGGCCAGAGTGATCCATTGTGGGGTTAAGAGCATCAAATTTAGGGGACTCTCTTTGTTCAGCTTTTGCCTGTTCCCAAGATTTTCCCCAAAGACCCGGAACTACAACTCTATTCACTTTTACTTACAGGGAAAACAGTGGTGTGGGTTTTGTCTGTCTGTCTGTCCGTCTCTTACGGGTGTTTATAAGGCTGTTTTAACTGAAATAAGGCAGATGGCACAAACGCCCGACTTGCTTCAGGCAAACAACTGAGTAAATAAAGCAGTGTATCTACGACACCGAGCAGCTGAGCTCTCCCTGCTCTGCCCTTACGCCATTTCTGCTGTGTTTTGTCTCCAGCCAGACTTAACTTCCTGGTTAGACAACGCTCAGCTACCAAGATCCGGGGGTTAAAAGAAAGGCTTACCTGCAAAATCAGTTCAAGCACCAGGATACCTCCAGGATTTGGGGGGGGATGGTTCTAGGCTAAAGCAGGTGGCGTGGCTGGCTGTCCTTTACCTAGCACAGGCAGGGCTAGGACTGCTCTCCAGCTGCTCTTCAGGGAAATGTCTTTTCCCTGAACTTGCTGTCACCCGCCTCTGACTGATTGCAAAAGCTGGGGAAAAAAAAAAAAAACAAACAGAAACGAAACAACCTCAAAGGGTGGAGCGTGAGAGCTGGAGTGAGCCAGCAAAGCCAACAGCAGTGGCTCGACACGCATGCAAACCTGGCTGTTGGAGCAGAGGCTGCTTCACATTTTCGCTTGTTTCCTGCTCTCTGCAGGGGCCAGCTCAGGCTGTCACCAGAAGGGTATGTTTTTGTTCCAGTAGCTTGCTGGATGCACTCAGGTGATACGG
>NW_020958306.1:0-2158 GCF_003031625.1 Empidonax traillii | reverse complement strand
CTCTCCCCCTCCCCAGGCATGGCTGAGGCAGCCAAAGGACAAAGCTCAGTCAGTGAGTGCTGAAGGTGAGGAAAGGCTGGTCTTGATCCCAAAGTCTTGCTGGAGTCTGTTTGCCTTTCAGCACCGTGCCAGATCAGCAGGGCTAATTCCAGGAGTGCTGGGGTAATAAACAGCAATCACAGCTGGGGGTAATGGCCATGACCTTTCCTGCACCCGTCCCCAAGAGCCACAAAGGGCAAAGCCCAGCTTAGGCCGGCTGGGCTGTGGAGAACACGACCACAGAGGGAATGTGCAAGTGGGAATGTCCTTGGAAAGGACAGTGCTGTCCACCTGGACACTGAAATGCCATTTCCCTTGGCAGGAGCTGAAGCTGGCTGAGCCTTTTCTAGAAGATCTTCAATGTAATTGCACTCAATTTTATTTATTTATAAATTTAAACTGCTGACAGCACTTAATTCATTACTGAAATCCTCCTCTCATCCCAAGTCTCAGGAGAGGCCTCATCAAATATCCCTCCCTCCCTGCTTTAATGGAGTATTATATGCTGCAATATTTGCCTGGGGAAATAAAAGCATTAGGTGCTCTGTTTTGGGTAAAAGTCGAGGGTCTGCTCTGGTCACCTCTCTGGCACACTGTGTAACAAAGCAAGGTAAATTAGATTAAATCATTTTATAACCAGAATTCTTAATATGCAAAATACCTTGTATACCACTTAACTATCTGGGTTTGCTGGGAAGATAAAAAGAGAGACTTCTAAAGTAATAAAGCAGTTGAGGTGTTTTAAATGGAATTAGTATGAAATCTTAAACTCAAACACAGGGTCAGATCCTACTGAGCTCCTGGAAAGGGAAACACTGCACACCCTGAGCCAAGTGGCTGACTCTTGCCTTTCATTTCCAAAGGGAATTTAATAGAAGCAGGCTGCCCTCGCTATCTGAGACATCTTTCTGAGGGCTGGTGGGTCTCTGAATTATCTCCTCTGCTTATTTTGCCCTGCCAATACGACGTTTTTCACACAAACCAAATCTGAGGCTGTTTAATGCAGAGCAAGGAGACCACATTGGTCTGCAGGTCCTTCCCTCCCTGAGGGTTTCAGCATAAATCTCGTGCATGGAAATGGTCGTAATTCAGTTAAATTCCATTACAAGGGGAACAATCTGCTTTTCTGCATGAATGGCTTTATTTCCTATAAGTTTTGAAAGAAAAATAGAACGCTTTAAGTAAGTGCTTTTGTTAAAACCATCTGCCTGTTAAGAAGAAGGAGAATTTGCTTCCATTTCATAAGAAATAGTCAAACACTCAACGTACCCTTCCTCGTTTCCATCTCGTGGGCCTCTTCTCCTGGAGATGCCCAGCAGTGTTGCCAGACCATGAAAATGCTGAGGCCCAGAAATGGCTGAGTATTCCAACCTGAGCACCATATTTTTGCACCAAAAAAATGTTGTTGCAAGATATTTTCAGAGGGAAATATTCCCTAATACTGAAAAGGTGCAAGGACCAAAGGAGAGTTATAGGTGTATGAGGACAAGGGGGTGATGAGCATCCACTCAGCTTCTGAAATTCCTTTGGTGATCTATATATATATATATATATATATATATATATGCTATTTATATATATATATATATACACACTATATATACTATATATATATATATAAACATATAAAAATATATAAATATATTTATATTATATATTATATTTTTCTTATATATTATATTTATATTATATACTATAAATATATAAAAATATATGTATTTATAAATATATATATTTATAGGCTCTAAAAAAAATTAAATCTTTGTACATGTGCCTAAAAGCAGCAACAGTCACCATTTATGAGCAGTGAAACTGCCAAACTCCATCCTCAGCAGGGTTAATTGTCCCCATTCCACCACAGCCACACAGCAGTGTTGCTTCCACCCTCCTGGCTTTGAGCCTGCTCCTCCAAAGAGCTCTTCTAACACCAAACTGCTGTTTCAGTGCAAAGACTCTTGTGGACTCCAGTGGGAGTTTGGATCAGTCATAATTCAGGCAATCAGCCTGGAACCATGCAAAGCAGGAACAATTATACGAGTTCTGTCATTCCCATTACTCTGATTTTATTTATATTTCTTTTTTTTGGAGGTAAGTGGGAGGGAAACCTTTTATCTCAGTG
>NW_020958305.1:10768-15272 GCF_003031625.1 Empidonax traillii | reverse complement strand
TCCCGGGCCCACTGACCCGCAGGTGTCCCAGGTGCCACCCACGGGCCCGGCCAGGGCCAGCAGGACCAGGAGCCACAGCCAAGCCATCGGTGGCAGCGCACGGGGCAGTGCCAGGAGCGAGGGGTCACCTCCAGCGTTGTGCCCACAGCACCCACAGTGCCCCTGGCCCAGGGCTGATGTCACAGAGGGGCCGGTTCCATGTGCTGGGCACGGTGGCCTCGGGATGGGGGAGAGGGGCAGCATCGAGTCATAGAACCATGGAATGGTTTGGGCTGGAAAGGATCTCGGTGTCCACCCAGTGCCACCCCCAGTGCCACCCCTGCCATGTCAGGGATACCTTCCACTAGACCAGGTGGTTCCAAGCCCTGTCCAGCCTGGCCTTGGACACTTCCAGGGGGGATGAGTGTTCCCAAGAGAGGGACCCCTGTGCCAGCAGCACATGCAGCCACAGCCTGGCCTGCAGGGTCAGGGCACATGGCCCTGGGAGCAGCAGGGATGTGGGATCACAGCAGGCAGGTGCAGGCAGGGAGGGGCTGCCACCAGGGACTGAAGCACAGGGTACAGTCAGTCCCCCTTCCAGGAGAAGGGTCAGAGCCACTGCTGCTCCCTGACGTGGGGACAGCAGGTCCCAGAGCAAGGATCTGCCATCCCCCTGGGAAGAGAAACAGCCAGGGATTGCCCACAGAGGAGGGCCTTGGTGTTCCTGGGCTGGGGGTGGTTCTGGGCAGGCATCCCGCAGCTCCCAGGTGGCAGATGGATCTGGGATGTCCCTCTGCAGCCCAGTACCACCCCTCACATGCCAGCTGGAGCTCTCTCCGATCCTGTTCCTGACATTATTTTCCACAGGCCAAGTCTGGTTCTCTCCATCTGCAGGCTCAGGCTGGGTGCCAGGGGAGTGGAAAGAGGAGGCTGCTGCTTGGCCATGTGAGACACCAGAGTGGGAGAGTGGCTGGAAGAGAGGGCTGGCAAGTGGAGAATTGTCACAGAATCACAGGTGGCTGAGGTTTGGAGGTCCAATTCCTGCTCCAGCAGCGTCAGCTACAGCAGCTTGCCCAGGAGCACAACCAGTTGCATTTCAAATATCTCCAAAGAGGCAGACTCCACAACCTCCCTGGGCAGCCTGTGCCCGTGCTCAGTCCTCCTCACAGGAACTAAAGTGTTTTCCTATGTTTTGTGGTTTTTGGTTTGTTTGTTTGGGGTTTTTTGTTTGTTCTTTTGTTTTGTTTTGTTTTTTTTGGTTGGTTTTTGTTTGGTTGGGTTTTGTGGTTTTTTGTTTGTTTGTGGTTTTTGTTTTGTGGGTTTTTTTGTTTGTTTGTTTGGGGTTTTTTCTTGTGTGTGTGTGTGTGGGGGGGGTTTGTTGTGTTTGGGTTTTTTTGTTTGTTTGTTTTTGGTTTTTTTAATTTGTGCCCATTGCCTCTTGTCCTGTCACTGGACAGCAAGAATCTGTTTCCCTCTTCTCCCTCCCATCCTGGTCCTGGTACCCACCGACAAGATCCCCCTGAGCCTCTTCTTCAGTCTCAGCTCACTCATCCTCTCCTCACAGGAGGGATGCTCCATTGACCAACCACCAGAACCACCCTTTGGTGGGCTCTCTCCAGCATATCCTTGTTCAGGGGAGCCCAGAACTGGACACAGCCCTGCCAGTGTGGTCTCACCTTCCTCCTGGCAACCTCCAGCACAGCCCAGGATGCTGCTGGCTGTGGTTTGTGCCACGGGCTTGGTGTCAGCCACAACTCCCTTCTTGGCAGAGCTGCTTTCTCCTGGTGCTGGGAGGTTATTCCTCCCCAGGGCTTGGCATCCCCCGCGTTGAACTTCGTGAGGTCGCAGCTCCGTTCTCTGCTCTAGATGGCAGCAAATCCATCCGCTGGGTGCGTCCCTCCTCCCGCTTTTGAGTCATGGAAACCTGGAATCACGGAATATCCTCAGTTGGAAGAGACCCACAGGGATCGTCCAGTCCAACTCCTGGCCCTGCACAGACACCCCAACAATCCCTCCCTGTCCCTCAGAGGATCATCCAAACCCTCCTGCAGCTCTGGCAGCCTTGGGGCTGTGCCCACTGCCCTGGGGAGCCTGTTCAGTGCCAACCACCCTCTGGGGGAAGGACCTTTCCCTGAGATCCAACCTGAGCCTGCCCTGGCACAGCTCCAGCCCTTCCCTGGGTGCTGTCCTGCTCACCAGGAACACGAGATCAGTGCCTGCCGTTCCGCTTCCCTCCACCGGGAAGTTGCAGACTGACCCTGCAGATTTGCTGAGGGTGAGCTCTGCCACATCATCTGGGTTATTAATGAAGATGTTGAACAATTTGGCCCCAGTTTGACCCCTGGGCTACCCCACTGGTGACTGGCCCCCACCAGGACTCCCGGCCCGGGCGGGACCTGCCTCCTCCCACCGCAGCTTCCTGGGCGGGCGCTGCCGAATCCCAAGGGAACAGGAACTGCAGGATTAGCTGGGTCACCTTCCTCAGGAAAAACAGTCCCACTGCCTGGGATCTTCCCACCTTTCCCCTGTCAAGTCACAGCACTGAAGGGACACAACCCTTTGGCAAACTCAAGAGGTCCCTCAACCCCCCATACCCTGTAATAAGTAACAGTTAATAATAACCCCCACACACCTCCATGATTTGCCTTCTGGTGGCCGTTCTCTGCTGCTGCCCCACATTCCTCACCCCATCCTGCTGCCCTTGGAATCTTTAAGGTTGGAAAAGACCTCCAAGTTCACCCAGCCCAAGCTCAGAAAGCGGAGCTGTGCCGCAGGCACCGCGGGCAGAGCGCAGGCACGGGCTGGATGTTGGCTCTGGCAGGAATAATTTGTGACTGGGCTTTAAATAAAGCAGCTTTTCTGTCATGCTGGAAGATCCTTTCCCTGCAGAGGAGACAGGGAGTGCAGCTGGAGCAGAGCCTGAGTGGCTGTCAGTGTGCTGAGGGGCTCGAGGGAGGGCAGAGCAAGGTGGGGTGGGGAGAGAGGAAAGCTCAGAGGGTGCCCTGGAGCCCAGGATTCCTGTGCCACCCTGGGCCTCCAGACCTTGCTGCCCCAAGGGAAAGGCTGTGGCCCTGCAGAGCTCCAGCTGCCTCCAAAACCGGATTTAACAAGGCCAGGCCTGTGCCAGGAGAATGATCCCTGCTGGGGGCCACCTGGAGCTGGAGTTACATCCTCATCCCTCTGAGCTGCTCCTCCACACCCTCCTGCCTCCCAGAGCTCGTCTCTGCCCCACCTCTGGCAGCTGGGAGGTGACATTGCAGAGGATGGAGCAGACACATCTCCAGCAGGGAGACCTCAGATGGGCTGGGAAGCTTTTGGCAGCTCAGCACAAAGGAGAAGGAGCTCAGCCAGTCACCAGATCCCCCCACTCTCCTCAATCCATATTTAATGGCTCTTTGGGTCTCAATGTTTAAATCTATCTAATGATCATTTAACTGCTGCTCAATAATTAATGCCTCGGTGTTCAGTGCAATAATCCCAGGGATCACAGTGAGTGCTGGTCCATCACTCTGGGCGTGGGCAGGGCCAGGGAGCCCAGGGGAGCTGCTCTGTGACCCCCTTCCCATGGATGGGCAGGTTATCCACGTTATCCCTGCACCCTGAGCTCTTTGTGAGCAATGCCATGAGCCTGGGAGCACTGGGAGATGAGCTGTGGGTGGCAGGGACAGGTCACAGGGGAAAGGGTTTGGATATCTCCATGCCTGGAGAAAAGGAGGCTCAGGGGGGACCTTCTGGCTCTGCAAGTCCCTGCCAGGAGGGGGGAGCCAGGAGGGGGTCGGGCTCTGCTCCCAGGGAACAGATAGTCGAGTCCAGCCTTTGACTGAACACCACCAGGTCAACTAAACCACAACACTAAATGCCCAGGGAAGGTGCCACCTCATCCAGGGAAGGCGCCACAACATCCAGGGGAGGTGCCATGACATCCAGGGAAGGTGCCACGACGTCCAGGGAAGGTGTCTGCTCTGCTCTGGAAGCCCCAGAGCGGCAGAGCTGTGCCCTGAGCTGGGCACTGCCACACTGAGCCAATCCTGCTGTGCCTCTGTGTCCATGTGGAATCACCCCCTGCAGCCAAACTGTGCTCAGCCTTCCCTGTTTGACCTCCCTCCGTGCCCCACTCACCTGCTCTTCCCAAAATTACCATCTCTATCCCTGTCCCCACTCCAAGACCCATCCCTTGTCCCCATTCCCATTCCCATCCCCATTCCTGCCCCCATCCTGATCACTGTTCCTATGTCCCCATCACCAGCACGGTCCCCACACCATCCCCATCCCTGTCCCTCCCTGTCCCCATCCTGGCACCTCCCTCCCACCCTGGTTATTCCTTCAGGTCTCTGCAACTGAATTCCAGGGTTTTCTGAGGGAGAGACACACCTGATTAATCCCAGAGTGAGCTGTAATCACATGGCAATAACGGCACGGCTCGTGCTTATCTGAATGTGTAATCACGGCAATGAATAACATTCCGGGCTCTGCACCTCGCTAATGAGCAGCTGCCGGGTGGGGAGAGGCTGCTGTCAGCTCCCAG
>NW_020958305.1:4708-10446 GCF_003031625.1 Empidonax traillii | reverse complement strand
AGGGTTTTCTGAGGGAGAGACACACCTGATTAATCCCAGAGTGAGCTGTAATCACATGGCAATAACGGCACGGCTCGTGCTTATCTGAATGTGTAATCACGGCAATGAATAACATTCCGGGCTCTGCACCTCGCTAATGAGCAGCTGCCGGGTGGGGAGAGGCTGCTGTCAGCTCCCAGCAGCACATCCCATCCCATCCCTCTGCAGGGCCGGGATCTGCCGCGGGGAGGGAAAACGCCCCTCACTCAGCCTGTCAGGACACGGGTGGAGTCACCAACTGGCCCTGCTTTTCCCCCAGCCCGGTGGAGACTCCGGTACCCCGATCCAGGGTCCCCCGTGATGACAGGGACACTGTCCCCTCTGTGCTCGTGACAGGGCACCATTCCCTGACCCAGGGTCCCTGTGATGCCTGTGGGACAGCCAGTCCCTTACCTGGGCCATCAGCCCGTCCCTTACCTGGCCCAGCGACCACAATCCCCTGTGTGACCCAACCCAGAGACGTCAGCCAGGCCTTGCTGAGCAGGGCAAGGCTGAAGTGAGCAGGTGTCACACACCAGAGGGGCCATGGAGAGGACACACTGTGCCACCTCTGTGTGTGTGCACAGCCCACGGGAAGCACCATCCCCCGGGGGTGAGTGCTGCATGTGAGGCCCTGGCACGGGTTGGCCAGAGCAGCTGTGGCTGCCCCTGGATCCCTGGGAGTGTCCAAGGCCAGGTTGGACGGGGCTTGGAGCAACCTGGGCTAGGGGAAGGTGTCCCTGCCCATGGCAGGGAGTGGAACAAGATGATCTGTGAGGTCCCTTCCCACCCAAACCATTCCATGATTCTGAGGGTTGTGGAAGGGGTGGCTTTTCCTCGCCCTCTGAGGTGACAGCCCGGGACAGCGGGGCCTGTGGCCACAGCAGGGCAGAGACTGGCAGAGACACGGCCAGGCTGGGACAAGACATCCTTGCAGGCAGAGAGGCAGCCTCTGGAAATGTGCAGTGTCACCAAATTAAGGACTTAATTAGCAGGCGTGTTCCCCTTAAGGAGCTGTCTCCTCATTATCATAGACAGTGGTGATTAAGCAGCGGGAAGGGGCAGGCGCTGCCAGAGGAATCCTGGAGGCAGCGAGGGCTCATTCCCGGGGCAGGGAGCGTGCCCAGCCATCCTCCTCCCTCCCCATCTCCCCACTCCACCCCTGAACATCCCGCTCTGCCCGGCTCAGCTGTCCCCCCTTCCCAGGGCAAACCTGAGGCACATTCCAAGACTTCCCACTGAACTGGTGAGTGCCTCCCACTGCGCTCAGGTGCTCAGGAAACACGGACTTTGCCTGAGCAGGGGCTGGTAACGCAGGAGGTGGGCACAGGAGGGGTGTTTTCCCTGCCAGATGCCAGCCAGAGGCTCCTTGGCTGCAGGGACTGTGTCCAAACCTCCCCACGGGACGTTTCCAGAGCAGGACAATGCCGAAAGCCGTGCACAGGCTGCAGGTGGGGATGTCCTGGAGCCGCCTCCCGGCACGGCACAAGCGGTGAGAGCGGGAATTGCGGTAGGATATGGGATGGACCGGGCGCCGCGAGGGAATTTCTGGGAACGCAGGGGCTGCAGCCGCGGCCAAGGACTGGCACCTCTCTCGCCCTCACCATATGCCTGTGCTGAGTGCCCAGGAAGGCTCCAGCCGGGATCAGGCGGATGACGGTGGGATCCATGCACTCCTCAAGCCCTGCAGCAGCCCCGCGGGAAGCGGGGTGGGCCGGCATCGGCACGATCCGAGGCTGCTGCTGGCACAGCCCGAGGCTGAGCTGTGTCAGCCGGCAAGATCTGACATTTCGGAGTCCCGCGGCAGCTGCTCCTACACCACGAGCTCGGGGAAGAGGCAGCTGCACCTCCTGCTGTCATCAGAGCTGCAAAACACCAGACCCCGTCCTGCGTTCGTCCGCATTTTGGAGCTGCTTTGGGCCACCAGCTTTGTATGGAACGCCCAGGAATGGCTGTGAAGGGAACGGCATGGGATGCACGTGGCACAGAGAAGGAGTGCTGGAACGCGCCCAGTTCGTTCTTTGAACAGCCAGGTAGGATTTGGTGAAGAGGCAGAGACGCTGGGTCTGAGCAGACCCCATGTGGGACCTTAAAAATCATCCAATTCCAACCCTCTGCCATAGGCAGGGACACCTTCCACTAGTACACATCCAGGTTGCTCCAAGCCCCGTCCAACCTGGCCTTGGACACTTCCAGGGATGGAGTAGCCACAGCTCTGTTTTCATTCCAGTGTCAGAGCCAAAGCCTCTTCCAAAGCTGCCCTAAAGTGCCCTGTCCATGTGCTGGCATTCCTGGAGACTGGACTTGGATGGAGGCTGAGGGAGCTGGCACAGCCAGGCATGAAATCCTCTGTGCTGCCAGGAGTGCTGGGCACGCTGCCCGCCCTGTGGCAACTGCCAGCCTGGCTCTGACCCCAGCTGGCCTCAGCCTGGCTCCTCTGCCTTCGTGCCCAGACATCCCCTTGTGCCAGAGAGCAGGAACCACCTCCACTGCCACATCCCTCCCTCCAAAGGGCTCCTTCCCCATGGGATGTACGTCACGGACAGGGGACAGTCGCATGGGGAGTCTCCTTGGCTTCTTTCCTGGCTTTGGCCCCCCAGCCCTGCACTGTGGGGTGTCCTGGCATGCCAGGGAGCAAACTCTGCCAGAGCTGGGCAGCTCCAGCTGCCCCCCCAGCTCTGCCCCTTCCCCTGCCTCCCGGCTGGTCTCTGCCTCCTCCTGGCTGCCAGATTGGAGGGACAAGATGGGCCCTGCCTTTGCCTGGGAGACACGGCTGCCTGCTGCTTCCCACTGGCCAGCTCTTCCACTGCACTTGTTCTCTGGCCTTTAAGGCAGGCCATGCAGGCTCTGTTCTGCACGTTGGGACTCCCCAGGCACAGCTCTTGCCTGCAGTCCCTGCCCTGTGCCAGCCCCGGGAGGGACCACCTGACCCTGCCAAGTCCTGTCCCTGTTCCCCGCAGACTGGGAAGTCCATATCCCCCAGGAATGTGCACCAGCATCGACCTGCCCATTGCAGAGCCCCCATTTGGGACCCCATGCTGGGACTTCCAAAGGAGCAGGAGCAGGGTTGGCTCCCCATTCCTTGTCCTGGCCCTGGCTCTGAGGTGCCCACGTCCCTCGGCTGTGCCTGGCATGGCTCAGGTGGGTGTACAGCCACAGGTTCCTCCCTGCTGCAGAGATCCCCTGAGCTGAGCTCACTTTTGGCTGCTCTCCCCTGAGCGATGTCTCCTCTCCCAGCTCATACCAGCTCCATTTCACACTTGGCTGGTCTCGGGAGGAGCTGCCACATCCAATATGTTGGATGGATCGAGCCGCCCGTGCCTGGGCCGCGATGGAAGGAGCTCAGCAATGGGCTGCCCCTCCCCAGCTCACGGAGACACGGGAAAGGCTCTCCCCTCTGCCCTCCCTGGGGGCTGCTGGTCAAAGGGAAGAGGTTCTGCCCTGCACCATCCCGCTAAATCCCGTCCCCCCACAGTTTAACTGCTCCCTGTGGGATACTTGGGACCCGGTTGCTTCACCTCCAGCAGAACCTGTCTGTGTGTCGTTTTCCCTCTGGGGTGGTCCTTAGGGCTGTGGGGTACCCATCCCACTCCCATGTCCAGGGTCTGGTCCCATTCCTGTGGCCCCAGGACCTGTTTCCCCCCTGTGCAGCTGGGATTTGTTCCCAACACCGTGTGTGGGGCCGCTGGCATTGCCACAGCGCCAGCTCTGAACTGCTCCTTGGGGAACACTTGGAATCGTGGAATGGGGGGACATGTCAGCCTCAGGAGAACAGAGAGTTCTCAGCCCTCCAGGCTTGTGAGGGAAATCCGGGAAGTTTACCTCCAGGAGCTAAAAAAAATGCCCAAAGAATCACAACCAAACATCTCGTGATCAAAACCAGGCCAAAGGCACGGACAAAACCTGGACGCCGTTTCCAAGCCTCTGACCTGGAAAGCAGCAGGAAGACATCCCATGGACACAGATCCCAGGGGATGCTGGAAAGCTGAACCGTGGATGGCCACATCCCATGGATGGACATTCCCATCCCTCCTGCAGCTCCCTGAGGAAAACTCCCACTGCCCACAGCTGGGACAGTCATCAGGCAGGACAGTCATCAGCCTGGGATGAGGCAGCAGCCTGTTCCCAGAGGGAAATGTGGCATTCTGGAGAGCTGGCACATGGGGCCCCGCAGCTGCCGGGCACAGGGAGGGCCCTGTGTGGCTCCTCACGCCTGATCTCCTTCCAGCAGGGCCCGCTCAGACACGCGGCCACGGCTGCCCCGGGGCTGCTGCTGCACACGTGGGGACAGGGACAGCGGGGACAGGGGCACACGGGCCGTGGGGGGGACACAGGGGGGATGGGGGCACCCGGGGGGGAGTGGAAAAAGGGGTATGGGGACAGGCCAGGGAGGGCAGGAGGAGGGGGTGTGGGGGCACGCCAGGGAGGGCAGATGGAAGGGGCATGGGGGGGGCAAAGGGCAGGTGGAGGGGGCACGAGGGCATGCCAGGAAGGTCAGGGCACAGGCAGAGAGGGGTACAGGGGCACCTGGGGGGCAGTGGCACGGGAGGGGGTGTCTGCACTGGCAGGCAGGGTCCCCCTTCCCACTCCCAGGGTGCTGCCGTGCGGTACCAGCGCTGTGCCCTGGTCCTGAGCCCCCCGGCTCAGCCCAGCCCCTGCCGCGGCCTGCCCGAGGATGTCCCCCCCACGCCTGGCCAGGGCACAGCCCGTGCCACAGCGAGAGCCCCAGTCGGGGCGCCGTTTGTCCGTCCGGCACAGCTCCGGGCCGCGCTGCCGCCGCTCCGCTCACGGCCTCGTGGCGGAGTTTCCTCCCGGCCCGCGGGGCTCCCACAGGAAGGGAGAATCTCTGCTCTCGCAAGGTGTTTCCTGCCTTCCCAGATAGGATGTGGAGGCACATCCTGAGCCCCGCGGATGCGTGCGGAGCCGGGAGCTGGGCACGGACCCGGCAGCTGGGCACGGACCCCGGAGCTCGAGTAGGGCACAGACCTCACAGACCCCGGAGCTGGGCTCAGACCCCAGAGGTGAGAACAAACCCCGGAGCTGTGCATGCCATAGCCTCCCTGTGACCTCAGCCCCCCGCGTTCCCCCCTACAGTCTCCTTGGGACCTGCAGCTCCTCTGCCACCCCCCCGCAGTCCCGCAGACCCCCGCACTCGCAGCCCGGTCCGCACACGCGTTCCCGGGCCCTGCCCCGGGATGTCCCCGTGTCGCAGCCGCTGGCTCGGCCGGCGGGGCAGGACGCGGGGCGGGGGGGCTGCGGGGCCGGGGTGTCCCTTTCCTGTCAGGAAAGGGGCTGAGCTGGCGGCCGCGGAGTTTCCTGCGGGATCCAGCCCCGCGGGCGCCAGGAGCTGGAGCAGCCGGTGGTGGAGCAGGCGGGACCGTGCCAGGTAGCGGCACCGGGGTCGGGCTGGGGGGGTGCGGCCGCTCCCGGAGCGCCAGGACGGGGCTCCTCCGCTCCCCGTCGGGGCTGTGGGGCTGGGGCCGTCCGGGGAAGGGCAGCCCGGTGCCCCCGGCGGGGCCGGGGCAGTGCAGGTACCTCACCCCGGGTGGCGGGGTGGGCTGTCCCCGGAGCTCTGCGGTGGGCTCGGGGGGGGGGGCTGGAGGGGCTGCGGCTGTGCCCGGACCCCCAGACGGGAGCTCGGCGCTGCCTTGTGGGTGTTCCGCTCCCCCGGCCAGGCCCTGGGAGCGCAAATCCCGCCTGCGCGGCCACGGAGAGCAACA
>NW_020958305.1:0-2694 GCF_003031625.1 Empidonax traillii | reverse complement strand
TGCGGGCCGTGGCTGGGTTGGGATGTCGGCACTTCAGGATGGGAGCTGCGGTCGGAACTGGGGTGCCTGCGCTGGGAGTACAGGCTGTGATGTGCCCGGGGGTGCCTGGGCTGGGAACTGAGGGCTGTGGCTGGAGCCAGAGGCTGTTTTGGGGGGTAAGGGCTGGGATTTGCAGCGAGCTGGACGTACCTGAGGATCGTGCCGTGTTTTGCAGCGACATGCACATGCTGGGAAGCAGGGACCGTAGTTTGGGGGGTGGATCAGCTGGGGAACAGGAGCCCTGCTTTCCAGCAGCAGGCAGAGCCTGCATCGGAGGATGGAGGCTGCTCCAGAACATTTAGGCAGGCAGGGGGACTTCTGGTGAAGGCCTGGAATTGCTTTTGTAACTTCCCTGTTTGTGGTCCTTGTGTGCCTGTGCATAATTGAGTGAATGCACCCTCGGGGCTTTGCACGGAGCTGTGCACGATGCTCAGCACTGTTTTTCTCTGTGCCCTTGCTGTCTGTGTGAGGGCACAAGCTGTGTAGTGAGTTATCTCCACCCAAGCTGTTCCCCGTGCTCGGGATGTGCTGGACAATCCTGTGCGTGGGATTTGCGTGGTTGTGCTCATGTGTCTGGGCCTGGGCAACTGCTGGAGAAGTGAGGGTGTGCCACTCTCCTGCTCTTCCAAAACGAGGTCTAGGAAGCAGGAGATGCCGCAGCTGGGTGGGGTTCACAGGTGCTGGTACCCATGAGTGGCTCGGGATGCTTGTGCAAGCCGGGCTTGTTCCTGTATTTAAGCAAGCAGGATTTAAGCAGGAGCTGTGCCTGCTGTTTCTTGGTGTCCATGGACAGGGATCCTCGCAGGCTCTGATGTCAGAGGAACTGAGGACTTGGGCACTGCCTCCTGCAGGGCTCTGGTCTTCTCTTGGCGCTCCTGGAAGGGGCCTTTGCCCAGGGTTGCTCTGGGACGGTGTCTGGACTGGCCCAGCGATGTGGCTGTGGCACAAGACCCTGTGCTCTGAGAGTGGGAGTGGGAGGTGGAGACCTTGGAACGTTGGAGACTGTGCCTGGAGCGCAGGGCTTGATGGAAGTCTGGGGCTCCTCTTCCTGGGAGCAGCGTGGGGCAGGGATGGCTCCTACCTGGGCCACCACAGGGTCTTTCCCCACTGAGAACTTCATGAACTTCACTGAAAACTTCTGTTCTCACTCTGTCCCAGCAGTGACACGTGGGTAATGGGGACAACACACGACAAATGGCCATCATTTCTTTTTATAACTGCTCTTAAACACCTTGTGAAGGTCTGGTGTGTTCTGCACCTGCACAGCAGCCCTCGATGGAAGTTGTGCTGACAACACACTCACAAACACACACACACAGACTCACACACAGAGGAGCAGCCCACCACGGAATATTCTGTCGAGATTTCCACCGGCTAAAAATTCCCCCCCGGCTGCCCCCGCACGGCCGCGCGTAAGTGCACGTGCGAGCGGCGAGGCACGTGTGTGCCACGTGTGTGCCAGGGCTGCTGGGCAGAGTATGGCAAGGGGGGGGGCCCTGTGGGCAGGGGAGGGGGCTGGGGGGCAGCCCGGGCTCCTCTTCCCCTCTCCCAGTGTTCCAGAGGGGCAGCCTGGGCTCCCCTTGCACCCTCTCGGGGTTCGGGGGGGCAGCCTGGGCTCCGTTTCCCTTCTTTCGGTGTTCCAGGGAGGCTTCCCTTCCCCTCTCCCACGTTCTAGGGGGGCAGCCTTGGTTTCCCTTCCCCTCTCTGTGTTCCAGGGGCCAGCTTTGGTTCCCTTTCCCCTCTCTGTGTTCCAGGGGGGCAGCCTGAGCTCCCCTTCCTCGAAGCACTCCCTGCCCTACTCCAGGCTCCTCCATCTGCCTCCAGCCCCAGCCCCGAGGTGGGATGTGGTGGCCCAGCCCTTCCCTCGGCACCGGGGCCATGAGCAGCAGGAGCTGTGGGGTGCAGTGGGGGCTCAGCAGCCCCGTGGGGTGGAATCCCCTCTGCCATGGCAGAGCTGGAGCAGGGGGAGGCCGCGCAGCTAAAACGAGTACAAAGAGTAAATTGCCATCCCACTCCCGAAGGCAGCTGAGCTGCTGTAACTGTGACAACAGGCAAAAGCTCTGGTTCACGGGTGTCTTGGCTCCCGTTGGCAGCGTGGGAAGGGGAGGCAGCGCTGGCTTTGTGGAAGTCTCTCAAGGATCAGCCCAGACGTGGGGAGGGGGTGCTGGTGCTGCAGCCGAGGCCGCCCGTTCCGTGGGGAGGGGAGGGGAGGGAGTGGGGACTTTGGAAACCCGAGAAGGAGGTCGATCAGCAGACTCTTCTATCATTAAATATTGAAAGGCCTTCTCTGGCAGCAGCTCGTCCTCCCCTCGCTGACAGCAGCTCTCTTGAGGTGTTGTGTGGCCTCGGCGGGGGCTGCGCCGGGACTTTGGGTGGGGACATGGAGAGAGGGGAAGGGGAGCCCAGGCTGCCCCCCTGGAGCACTGAGAGAGGGGAAGGGGAGCCCAGGCTGCCCACAGCCCCCTCCTCAGCCCACCCCATACCCCCCAGCCCCCCAGCCCTGGGCAGGGTGTGTGCCCCCACAAACAGCCTCCTGCAGCCCCAGCGTGCTGCGCTCCAACCCGAGCTGTTGGGAAGGGCCAGGTGCTTTGGGTTGCTCTTTCATGGAACCACAGAATCATTTAGGTTGGGAAAAAAACCTCCCAGCCCATCGAA
>NW_020958304.1:13912-15275 GCF_003031625.1 Empidonax traillii | reverse complement strand
AAGGTGGGAAAATGGGGAAAAAGGAGGGAAATTGGGGAAAAAGGTGGGAAAAGGGAGTCTTGGAGGGGTTTTGGGGCGAAGAGGGGGACGAGTGTGAGGGGAAAATGGGGGGAAAAATGAAGGAAAAGGGGTCGAGGGGGGAAAAATTTGAGGGGAAAAAAGGATAAAGGGGTTGGGGGGGTCCAGGGTGTCCCAAAACGCCCCAAATTTTCTCTCCTTTTCCCCCTCCCCAGTTCCCAGGAGGCAGCGACAACTACCTGGCCATCACCGGGGCCGCTCACCCCTTCCTCAGCGGGGCCGAGGTGAGGAGCTGGACCCCAAATTTCTGGGGGTTGATCCCAAATTTGGGGGGAAAAAACACAGAACGGGGCTTAAAACGGCCCCAAATGGTCAAAAAATGGCTCGAAACGGTCCCAAAGTGGCTCAAAATGACCCGAAATCGGGCCTGGAGCGGCTCCAAACGGTCCTGAAATGGCTCGAAACGCCCCAAAAAAAAGAGTTTAAAGTGTTTTGTGTTTGTTTGGGAAGGTGGAAACGGGCGGTTTTGGGGCAGGAAGGACCGTCTTGGGGCTAAAAAGGCCGGTTTGGGGCAAAAAAAAAAAAAAGGACTTTATGGGGCACAAAAAAAAAGCAGATTTAGGACCAAAAAAAAAAAGAAAAAGGGAGATTTGGGGTAAAAAAGGTTGAATTTGGAGCAAACCCACCGGTTTCGGATGGTGAAAAGGGCTGATTTTGAGGTGAAAAGGGTTGATTTTGAGGGATAAAAGATTGATTTGGGGTGTAAACGGCATTTTTGGGGCGAAAAAGGCCAATTTTGGGGCCAAAAAAAAACCCCATTTTTTGGGACATTAAAGGCCGGTTTTGGGGTGGAAAAGGCTAATTTTGGGACCAAAAAAAAAACCCCATTTTTTGGGGCATTAAAGGCCGGTTTTGGGGTGGAAAAAGCCAATTTTGGGGCCAAAAAAAAAGCGTATTTTGGGTGTTAAAGGCCATTTTTTGGGGCAGAAAAGGCCGGGTTTGGGGTGGAAAAGGCCAATTTTGGAGCCAAAAAAAAAAAGTTTTTGGGGGGCATTAAAGGTTGTTTTTGGGGTGGAAAAGGCCAATTTTGGGGCCAAAAAAAAAGCGCATTTTGGGTGTCAAAAGCCATTTTTGGGGGCAAAAAAGGGCTGGTGTTTGGGCAAAAAAAAAAAAGCATTTTTGGGGCGATAAAGGCCGTTTTTGGGGCAAGAAAGGCCGGTTTTTGGGGTGAAAAGGGTCGATTTTGGGGCAAAAAAAAGCGTATTTGGGGCGAAAGAGGCCGATTTTGGGGTGAAAAGGGTCGATTTTGGGGCAAAAAAAAGCGTATTTGGGGCGAAAGAGGCCG
>NW_020958304.1:6119-7359 GCF_003031625.1 Empidonax traillii | reverse complement strand
TTGGAGAAGGTCAAGGTGGAGGAAGGTTGAGGTTGGAGAAGGTCAAGGTTGAGAAAGTCAAGATTGAAGGTCAAGGTTGAAGTCGAGGTTGGAGAAGATCAAAGTTGAAGGTCAAGGTTGAGAAAGTCAAGATTGAAGGTCGAGGTTGAGGAAGTCAAGGTTGAAGGTCAAGGTTGACGTCGAGGTTGGAGAAGGTCAAAGTTGAAGGTCAAGATTGAGAAGGTCAAGATCAAAGGTCAAGGTTGGAGAAGGTCAAGGGAGAAGGTCAAGGTTGAGAAGGTCAAGGTTGGAGAAGATCAAGGTGGAGGAATGTCGGAGTTGAGAAGGTCGAGGTTGAGGAAGTCAAGATTGAAGGTCGAGGTTGGAGAAGGTCGAGGTTGAAGGTCCAAGGTTGGAGATGGTCAAGGTTGGAGAAGGTCAAGGTTGAAGGTCAAGGTTGAGAAGGTCGAGGTTGGAGAAGGTCAAGGTTGAGAAATTCAAGGTTGAAGGTCAAGGTTGACGTCGAGGGTGGAGAAGGTCAAAGTTGAAGGTCAAGGTTGGAGAAAGTCAAGATTGAAGGTCAAGGTTGACATCGAGGTTGGAGAAGGTCAAGGTTGGAGAAGGTCAAGGTTGAAGGTCAAGGTTGAGAAGGTCAAGGTAGGAGAAGGTCAAGGTTGAAGGTCAAAGGTTGGTGAAGGGCGATAAGGCCAAGGTTGAAGGTCAAAGGTTGAGAAGGTTAAAGGTTGGTGAAGGTTAAGGTCAATAAGGTCAAGGTTGGGAAGGTCAAAGGTTGGTGAAGGGCAATAAGGCCAAGGTTGAAGGTCAAAGGCTGGTAAATTTTAAGGTCGGTAAGGTCAAGGTTAAAGGTCAAAGGTTGAGAAGGTCAAAGGCTGGTAAATTTTAAGCTCAATAAGGTCAAGGTTGAAGGTCAAAGGTTGGTGAAGGTTAAGGTCGATAAGGTCAAAGGTTGAGAAGGTCAAAGGTTGGTGAAGGTCGATAAGGTCAAGGTTGAAGGTCAAAGGTTGAGAAGGTCAAAGGTTGGTAAATTCTAAGCTCAATAAGGTCAAGGTTGAGAAGGTCAAAGGTTGACCTCGGGGGTGACCCCGTTGAGTTCCGAGCTGCCCCAAAATCGCGGTTTTTCCCCCCAAACCCCGCAGGTTTACAAGCGCAAGACGGAGGCGGCCAAGAAGGAATATCTGAAGGCGCTGACGGCCTATCGGGCCACCCTGGTACCCCAAAAACACCCCCAAATTATCGGGGG
>NW_020958304.1:0-4208 GCF_003031625.1 Empidonax traillii | reverse complement strand
ATGGGGTTGGGGGGGGTTAGAGGGGGACGTTCCCATCAATTTCAGCCCCCAAAAATCGAATTTTTTCGTCAATTTCAGCCCCCAAAATTCAGAATTTTGGGCAATTTCAGCCCCTAAAAAATCAAAATTTTTGGCAATTTCATCGCCCCAAAAATCGAAATTTTTGGCAATTTCAGCCCCCAAAAATCGAAATTCTTGGCAGTTCCAGCCCCAAACATCAGAATTCCTATCAATTTCGGCCCCAAAAATCAAAATTCTTGGCAATTTCAGCCCCAAACATCAGAATTCCTATCAATTTCAGCCCCAAAAATCGAAATTTTTGGCAATTTCAGCCCCCCAAATCGAAATTCCCATCAATTTCAGCCCCCAAAACTGAAATTTTTGGCAATTTCAGGCCCCCAAAAATTGAAATTCCCATCAATTTCAGGCCCATAAATCGAAATTTTTGGCCATTTCAGCCCCAGAAATCGAAATTTTTGGCAATTTCATCCCCAAAAATTGAAAATTCCCATGAATTTCATCCCCAAAAATCAAAACTTTTGGCAATTTCATCCCCAAAAATTGAAAATTCCCATGAATTTCATCCCCAAAAATCAAAATTTTTGGCAATTTCAGCCCCAAAAGTCAGAATTCCCATCAATTTCAGCCCCAAAAATCGGAATTTTTAGCAATTTCATCCCCAAAAATCGAAATTCTTGGCAATTTCATCCCCAAAAAATCGAAATTTTTGGCAATCTCATCCCCAAAAATCAAAATTTTTGACAATTTCATCCCCAAAAACCGAAATTTTTGTCAATTTCATCCCCAGAAATCAAAATTTTGGGCAATTTCAGCCCCAAAATCGAAATTTTGGGCAATTCTGACTCCCAAAAATCGAAATTTTTTTGTGATTTCAGTCCCAAAAAATCAGAATTTTTGGCAATTTCAGCCCCTAAAAATCGAAATTTTTGGCCATTTCAGCCCCAAAAATTAGAATTCCAGGCAATTCCAACCCCCAAAAATCGAAATTTTTGGCAATTTCATCCCCAAAAATTAGAATTCCAGGCAATTCCAACCCCAAAAATCAAAATTTTTGGCAATTTCAGCCCCAAAAATTGTAAATCCCATCAATTTCATCCCAAAAAATTGCAATTTTTGTCAATTTCATCCCAAAAAATCAAAATTTTTGGCAATTTCATCCCCAAAAATCGGAATTCTGGGCAATTCCAACCCCCAAAAATCGAAATTCCCATCAATTTCATCCCCCAAAATTGGAATTTTTGGCAATTCCGACCCCCAAAAATCGAAATTTTTGGCAATTTCAGCCCCCAAAAATTGTAAATCCCATCAATTTCATCCCAAAAATCGCAATTTTTGTCAATTCCAACCCCTAAAATTGAAATTTTTGGCAATTTCAGGCCCCAAAAATCAAAATTCCCGTCAATTTCAACCCCCAAAAATTGGAATTTTTGGCAATTTCATCCCCAAAAACCGAAATTTTTTGTGATTTCAGTCCCAAAAAATCGCAATTTTTGTCAATTTCATCCCCAAAAATCGCAATTTTTGGCAATTCCGACCCCCAAAATTGAAATTTTTGGCCATTTCAGCCCCAAAAATCAGAATTCCAGGCAATTCCAACCCCCAAAAATAGAAATTTTTTGTGATTTCAGTCCCAAAAATCGGAATTATTGGCAATTTCATCCCCAAAAATTGAAAATTCCCATCAATTTCATCCCCAAAAATGGAAATTTTTGTCAATTTCATCCCCAAAAATTGAAATTTTTGGCAATTTCATCCCAAAAAATCAAAATTTTTGGCAATTTCATCCCCAAAAATTAGAATTCCGGGCAATTCCAACCCCCAAAAATCGAAATTCTCATCAATTTCATCCCCAAAAAATTGGAATTTTTGGCAATTTCACTCCCAAAAATCGAAATTTTTGTCAATTTCAGCCCCCAAAAATTGTAAATCCCATCAATTTCATCCCAAAAAATTGCAATTTTTGTCAATTTCATCCCAAAAAATCAAAATTTTTGGCAATTTCATCCCCAAAAATCGGAATTCTGGGCAATTCCAACCCCTAAAAATCGAAATTTTTGTCAATTTCATCCCCAAAAAATCAAAATTTTGGCCAATCTCATCCCAAAAAATCAAAACTTTTGGCAATTTCAGCCCCCAAAAATCGCAATTTTTGACAATTCCAACCCCTAAAAATCAAAATTTTTGGCAATCTCATCCCAAAAATCAAAATTTTTGTCAATTTCATCCCCAAAAACCGAAATTTTTGGCAATCTCATCCCCAAAAATCAAAATTTTGGGCAATCTCATCCCAAAAAATCAACATTTTTGTCAATTTCATCCCCAAAAAATCGAAATTTTTGGCAATCTCATCCCCAAAAATCAAAATTCCCAATAATTTCATCCCCAAAAAATCGCAATTTTTGGCAATTCTGATCCTCAAAAATCGAAATTTTTGTCAATTTCATCCCCAGAAATTGAAACTTTTGGCAATTTCAGCCCCCAAAAATCAAAATTTTGGGCAATTTCATCCCCAAAAATCAAAAATTCCCTTCGATTTCATCCCCAAAAAATCAGAATTTTTGGCAATTTCAGCCCCTAAAAATCGAAATTTTTGGCAATTTCATCGCCCCAAAAATCGAAATTTTTGGCAATTTCATCCCCAAAAATTGAAAATTCCCATGAATTTCATCCCCAAAAATCGCAATTTTTGTCAATTCCAACCCCTAAAATTGAAATTTTTGGCAATTTCAGGCCCCAAAAATCAAAATTCCCGTCAATTTCAACCCCCAAAAATTGGAATTTTTGGCAATTTCATCCCCAAAAATTGAAATTTTTGGCAATTTCATCCCAAAAAATCGGAATTTTTGTCAATTTCATCCCCAAAAATTAGAATTCCGGGCAATTCCAACCCCCAAAAATCGAAATTCCCATCAATTTCATCCCCCAAAATTGGAATTTTTGGCAATTCCAACCCCCAAAAATCGAAATTTTTGTCAATTTCAGCCCCCAAAAATTGTAAATCCCATCGATTTCATCCCAAAAAATTGCAATTTTTGTCAATTTCATCCCAAAAAATCAAAATTTTGGGCAATCTCATCCCAAAAAATCAAAACTTTTGGCAATTTCAGCCCCCAAAAATCGCAATTTTTGTCAATTTCATCCCCAAAAATTGAAATTTTTGGCAATTTCATCCCAAAAAATCGAAATTTTTGTCAATTTCATCCCCAAAAAATCAAAATTTTGGGCAATCTCATCCCAAAAAATCAAAACTTTTGGCAATTTCAGCCCCCAAAAATCGCAATTTTTGTCAATTTCATCCCCAAAAATTGAAATTTTTGGCAATTTCATCCCAAAAAATCGAAATTTTTGGCAATTTCATCCCCAAAAATCGCAATTTTTGGCAATTCCAACCCCCAAAAATCGAAATTCTCATCAATTTCATCCCCCAAAAATTGGAATTTTTGGCAATTCCAACCCCCAAAAATCGAAATTTTTGTCAATTTCAGCCCCCAAAAATTGTAAATCCCATCGATTTCATCCCAAAAAATTGCAATTTTTGTCAATTTCATCCCAAAAAATCAAAATTTTTGTCAATTTCATCCCCAAAAATCAAAATTTTTGGCAATTCCAACCCCCAAAAATCGAAATTCCCATCAATTTCATCCCCCAAAATTGGAATTTTTGGCAATTCCGACCCCTAAAAATCGCAATTCCCGTCAATTCCAACCCCCAAAAATCGAAATTCTCATCAATTTCATCCCCAAAAAATTGGAATTTTTGGCAATTCCAACCCCCAAATTCAAAATTTTTGGCAATTTCAGCCCCAAAAAATCGAAATTCCCATCAATTTCATCCCCCAAAATTGGAATTTTTGGCAATTCCAACCCCTAAAAATCGCAATTTTTGTCAATTTCACCCCCAAAAAACCGGAATTTTGGGCAATTTTTGTTCTTTTCGTTAATTTTTTTGTTATTTTTGCCAATTTCGTTATAATTTTTTTTTGGGTGGGGGGTGTGTTCCAGGTGGAGTCCCCCCCCCGCGTGGAGCTGGTTCCGGCGGAGTCTCCGGTGCCGGCGGAGTCGTCCCCTCCCCCTCCCCCTCCCCCCCCTCCCCCCCGTTCCCGCTGCGTCCGCGCCGGCTGCGCCAACGCGCCCGTGGCCAGCGGGGACTGGGACGAGGAGTTCTGCAGCAGCGAGTGCGTCGTCAGG
>NW_020958303.1:11173-15278 GCF_003031625.1 Empidonax traillii | reverse complement strand
TTAACAAGGGGTGACTCACAGGCTCGACATCACCCTGTGACCCCCCATTAAACGCCACTAATCAACCATTTTCCCCCATTTAATCGCCAAATAATTAATCACCAAATAATTAATCACCCAATAACTAATCCCCCAATAATTAACCCCCAATTAATTAACCATCCCCCAATTAAGAAGGGGCGACTCATGGGCTCGTCATCACCCCCTGACCCCCATTAAGAGCCAATAATCGACCATTTTTCCCCCATTTTTCACCCAATAATTCAAATATTTCACCCAATAATCAATCCCCCAATAATTAACCCCCAATTAATTAACCATCCCCCAATTAACAAGGGGTGACTCACGGGCTCGTAATCCCCCACTGACCCCCATTAAAAGCCACTCATCGACCATTTTCCACCATTTAATCACCCAATAATTAATCACCAAATAATTAATCACCCAATAATTAATCACCCAATAATTAACCCCCAATTAATTAACCATCCCCCAATTAACAAGGGGTCACTCACGGGCTCGTCATCCCCCACTGACTCCCATTAAACGCCACTAATTGCCCATTTTCCACCATTTAATCACCCAATAATTAATCACCAAATAATTAATCACCTAATAGTTAATCACTCAGCAATTAATCACCCAATTAACACCCAATTAATTAACCCCCCCAAGAAAAAAGGGTCCTTACCCCCCCCGACCCCCATTAAAAGCCAATAATCGACCATTTTCCCCCCATTTTTCACCCCAATAATTCAAATATTTCACCCAAATAATCAATCCCCCAATAATTAACCCCCAATTAATTAACCCCCCCCCAATTAATTAACTCGGGGGCGACTCACGGGCTCGTTGACGCGGGGGACGAAGACGGCGAGGACGAAGACGGCGGCGACGGGCGGGGCCAGGTAACTGGCCATGGCCTGGATGTAATCGAAGAGCTGCCCCCCCCGCGCCGCCTCCACCACCGGCAGCCACGCCAGGCTCAGCCCCACCATCGCCACCACCCACACCCTAATTAATTAACCCCTAATTAGCCAAATTCCTCGAAAAAACGGAGTTATTAGCCTCTATGATGCCATTATTAGGGCCGTTAATAGCATTAATAGGTCTCTAATGCGAATTAATGACTATTAGTGGGTCATTAATAAGGATTATTAGCCCCCCCGATGAAAATTAATAACGTTAATTAGTCCCTAATAACAATTAATGGGTCGCTAATTAAATTATTGGGTCACTAATGACGATTAATAGCCCCCTAATAATGATTAATGGGTCACTAATAACGATCAATGGGTCACTAATAGTGATCAATAAGCCCCTATTAATGATTCATGGGTCATCAATAACGATTATTGGCCCCCTCATAAAAATTAATGGGTCACTAATTACATTATTGGGTCACTAATTAAATTATTGGGTCACTAATAACGATTAATAGCCCCCTAATAACAATTAATGGGTCGCTAATAGCGATCAATGGGTCACTAAGAGTGATTAATACCCCCCCCAATAACAATTAATGGGTCAATAATTACATGGCCACCCCCCCCACCCTGTTAATCACCCGTTAATTGCGTTAATTGATCCAAAAAACGAGGGGTTATTGGTCGTTATTGATCGTTATTGGTTGCTATTAGTGGGCGTGGCCGAAGAGCTGCCCCTCCCCCCGCGCCGCCTCCACCACCGGCAGCCACGCCAGGCTCAGCCCCACCATCGCCAGCACCCACACCCTAATTAATTAACCCCTAATTAGCCAAATTCCGCGAAAAAACGGAGTTATTAGCTGCTATGATGCCGTTATTAGGGTCATTAATAGCATTAAAAGGTGCCTAATGCGAATTAATGGTGATTAAAGGGTCATTAATAAGGATTATTAGCCACCCCGATGAAAATTAATAACATTAATTAGTCCCTAAAAAAAATTAATGGGTCACTAATTAAATTAATGGGTCACTAATTAAATTATTGGGTCACTAATGACTATTAATAGCCCCCTAATAACGATTAATGGGTCACTAATAGTGATTAATAACCTCCTAATAACAATTAATGGGTCACTGATTAAACTAATGGATCACTAATAACGATTAATAGCCCCCTAATAACAATTAATGGGTCACTTATTAAATTATTGGGTCACTAATAACGATTAATAGCTCCCTAATAACAATTAATGGGTCGCTAATAGTGATCAATAAGCCCCTATTAATGATTCATGGGTCATCAATAACGATTATTGGCCCTCCAATAAAAATTATTGGGTCGTTAATTAAATTATTGGGCCACTAATTAAATTATTGGGTCACTAATAGCGATTAATAGCCCCCTAATAACAATTAATGGGTCACTAATAACGATCAATGGGTCACTAATAGTGATCAATAAGCCCCTATTAATGATTCATGGGTCATCAATAACGATTATTGGCCCCCTCATAAAAATTAATGGGTCACTAATTACATTATTGGGTCACTAATTAAATTATTGGGTCACTAATAACGATTAATAGCCCCTTAATCACAATTAATGGGTCGCTAATAACGATCAATGGGTCACTAAGAGTGATTAATACCCCCCCCAATAACAATTAATGGGTCGATAATTACATGGCCACCCCCTCCACCCTGTTAATCACCCGTTAATTGCGTTAATTGATCCAAAAAACGAGGGGTTATTGGTCGTTATTGATCGTTATTGGTTGCTATTAGTGGGCGTGGTCGAAGAGCTGCCCCTCCCCCCGCGCCGCCTCCACCACCGGCAGCCACGCCAGGCTCAGCCCCACCATCGCCACCACCCACACCCTAATTAATTAACCCCTAATTAGCCAAATTCCGCGAAAAAACGGAGCTATTAGCTGCTATGATACCATTATTAGGGCCGTTAATAGCATTAATAGGTGCTTAATAGGAATTAATGGTGATTAAAGGGTCATTAATAAGGATTATTAGCCCCCCCGATGAAAATTAATAACATTAATTAGTCCCTAATAACAATTAATGGGTCACTAATTAAATTTTCGGGTCGCTAATAGCGATTAATAGCCCCCTAATAACAATTAATGGGTCGCTAATAACGATCAATGGGTCACTAATAGTGATCATTAAGCCCCTATTAATGATTCATGGGTCATCAATAACAATTATTGGCCCCCTCATAAAAATTAATGGGTCACTAATTACATTATTGGGTCACTAATTAAATTATTGAGTCACTAATAACGATTAATAGCCCCCTAATAACAATTAATGGGTCACTAATTAAATTACTGGGTCACTAATTAAATTATTGGGTCACTAATAACGATTAATAGCCCCCTAATAACAATTAATGGGTCACTAATAACGATCAATGGGTCACTAAGAGTGATTAATACCCCCCCTAATAACAATTAATGGGTCGATAATTACATGGCCACCCCCACACCCTAATTAATTAACCAATAATTAGCCCAACTCGTCAAAAAAACCGAGTTATTAGATGTTATAACGCCATTATTAGGGTCGTTAATAGCATTAATAGGTGCCTAATAGGAATTAATTACTGTTAGTGGGTCATTAATAAGGATTATTAGCCCCCCCGATGAAAATTAATGACGTTAATTAGTCCCTAAAAACAATTAATGGGACACTAATTAAATTAATGGGTCACTAATTAAATTATTGGGGCACTAATAACGATTAATAGCCCCCTAATAGCATTTATTGGGTCGCTAATAGCGATCAATAAGCCCCTATTAATGATTCATGGGTCATCAATAATAATTATTGGCCCCCTCATAAAAATTAATGGGTCGTTAATTAAATTAATAAGGTCCTAATACAAAATAATAGGTCCCTAATTAAATTATTGGGTCACTAATGACGATTAATAGCCCCCTAATAACAATTAATGGGTCGCTAATAGCGATCAATAACCCCTAATAATCATTTATGGGTCACTGATTAAACTAATGGATCACTAATAACGATTAATAGCCCCCTAATAACAATTAATGGGCCACTAATTAAATTATTGGGTCACTAATGACAATTAATGAGCCCCTAATAAAATGGATAGACCCCCAAACACAATTAATAGGTTGTTAATGACATTAATAGGTTAA
>NW_020958303.1:8850-10743 GCF_003031625.1 Empidonax traillii | reverse complement strand
TCATTTATGGGTCACTGATTAAACTAATGGATCACTAATAACGATTAATAGCCCCCTAATAACAATTAATGGGCCACTAATTAAATTATTGGGTCACTAATGACAATTAATGAGCCCCTAATAAAATGGATAGACCCCCAAACACAATTAATAGGTTGTTAATGACATTAATAGGTTAATAATGACAATTAATAACCCAAATTAATGAGCTGATTGGCCGCTAATTACAACCATTGGGTCGCTAATGAAATTAATAACAATTAATAGGTTACTAATAACAATTAATAACCCAAATTAATGACGACTGATGAGCCCCTAATTACAATTATTGGGTCACTAATAACCCAAATTAATGGACCGCTAATGACAATTAATGAGCCAGTAATTAATAGGCTGTTAATGACATTAATAGGTCACTAATGACAATTAATGGGACAGTAGTAACAATTAATAGGTCATTAACGACAATAACTCAAATTAATTAGCCGCTAATGACAATTAATGAGGCCCTAATTAATAGGTCGTTAATGACATTAATAGGTCACTAATGACAATTAATGGGACAGTAGTAGCAATTAATAGGCCACTAATGACAATTAATAACCCAAAATAATGGACCTCTAATGACAATTAATGAGCCAGTAATTAATAGGCTGTTAATGACATTAATAGGTCGCTAATGACAATTAATAACCCAACTAATTGGGCTGCTAATGACAATTAATGAGCCCCTAATTAATAGGTCGTTAATGACATTAATAGGTCGCTAATGACAATTAATAACCCAACTAATTGGGCTGCTAATGACAATTAATGAGCCCCTAATTAATAGGTTGTTAATGACATTATTAGGTCACTAAGGGCAATTATTAACCCAAATTAATGACGACTGATGAGCCCCTAATTACAATTATTGGGTCATTAATAACCCAAAATAATGGACCGCTAATGACAATTAATGAGCCAGTAATTAATAGGCTGTTAATGACATTAATAGGTCGCTAATGACAATTAATAACCCAACTAATTGGGCTGCTAATGACAATTAATGAGCCCCTAATTAATAGGTTGTTAATGACATTAATGACCCAAATTAATGACGACTGATGAGCCCCTAATTACAATCATTGGGTCGCTAATGAAATTAATAACAATTAACAGGTCACTAATAACAATTATGGGGTCAGTGACGAAGTTCATGGTTGCTAATTAAGCTAATTAGGGGGGGTGGGCGTGTCCCACCTGCCGACGACGAGCAGGTGACGTGGCCCCGCCCGTGGGCGGAGCCTCTGGTAGACGTCGAAGGTGAAGAGGGCGGCGGAGCTGGCGAAGATGGAGGCGAGGGAGGACATCAGCGCCGCCAGGACCACCGCCAGCATCAGCCCCCGCAGCCCTGGGGGGGTGGGACACCCGAAAATTGGGGGGAAACCGTCAAAAATTGGGAAAATTGCAAAAAAAAAATGGGGTGAATCGGGCGAAAATTGGGTAAGTTACAGAAAAAAATAGGGGTTTGTGGGCTAAAAAATGGAGTTAATCGACACAAAAGAAGATTAATTGATTAGACCCTCAGACCTAGAAGGGGGGGACACGGAAAAAATTGGGGTGAATCGGTCGAAAATTGGGTAAATTACAAAAAAAATGGGGTGAATCGGGCGAAAATTGGGTAAGTTACAGAAAAAATGGGGGTTTGTGGGCTAAAAAATGGGGTTAATCGACACAAAATAGGATTGATTGATCAGCCCCCGCAGCCCTGGGGGGGTGGGACACCCAAAAATTGGGGTGAATCCGTCAAAAATTGGGTAAATTGACAAAAAAAAATGGGGTGAATCGGGCGAAAATTGGGTAAATTACAAAAAAAATGGGGGTTTATGGGCTAAAAAATGGGGTTAATAG
>NW_020958303.1:0-1968 GCF_003031625.1 Empidonax traillii | reverse complement strand
CCCAGTGGAGGGTTCAAGATGGCCACCCAATATGGCTGACCTAGTGAATATTCAAGATGGCCTCCCAGTGGAGGATTCAAGATGGCTGCCCAATATGGCTGACCTAGTGAATATTCAAGATGGCCGCCCAGTAGGGGTTTCAAGATGGCTGCCCAATATGGCTGACCTAGTGAATATTCAAGATGGCCTCCCAGTGGAGGATTCAAGATGGCTGCCCAATATGGCCACCATAGTGAATATTCAAGATGGCCTCCCAGTGGAGGATCCAAGATGGTGGCCCAATATGGCCACCATAGTGAATATTCAAGATGGCCGCCCAATATGGCTGACCTAGTGAATATCCAAGATGGCCAACCAATAGGATATCCAAGATGGCCTCCCAGTGGAATATTCAAGATGGCTGCCCAGTGGAGGATTCAAGATGGCCACCCAATATGGCCACCCCAGAAAGTATCCAAGATGGCTGCCCACTGGGAGGCCATCTTGAATACTCATTAGTTCAGCCATATTGGGCAGCCATCTTGAATATTCATTAGGTCAGCCATATTAGGCGGCCATCTTGGATCCTCCACTGGGAGGCCATCTTGGATACTCATTAATTCAGCCATATTGGGCAGCCATCTTGGATATTTTGGGGCAGCCATATTGGGTGGCCATCTTGGATCCTCCACTGGGAGGCCATCTTAGATAGTAACCAGGGCAGCCATGTTGGGGGGTCATCTTGGATAGTCACCAGGGCAGCCATATTGGGTGGCCATCTTGGATACTACCCGGGGCAGCCATCTTGGTGGCCATCTTGAATAGTCACATGACCATATTAGCCAGGCGGCCATATTGGCGGCCATATTGCTCACTCCACTTGGCGGCCATCTTGGCAGCCATCTTGGCGGCCATCTTGAATAGTCACATGACCATATTGCCCAGGCGGCCATATTGGCAGCCATATTGCTCACTCCACTTGACGGTCATCTTGGCAGCCATCTTGGTGGCCATCTTGAATAGTCACATGACCATATTGCCCAGGTGGCCATATTGGCAGCCATATTGCTCACTCCACTTGACGGCCATCTTGGCAGCCATCTTGGCGGCCATCTTGAATAGTCACATGGCCATATTGCCCAGGCGGCCATATTGGCAGCCATATTGCTCACTCCACTTGACAGCCGTCTTGGCAGCCATCTTGAAGAGTCACATGGCCATATTGACCAGGCAGCCATATTGCTCAGGTCATACAATGGCCATCTTGGCAGCCATCTTGAATAGTCGCATGGCCATATTGCCCAGGCGGCCATATTGGCAGCCATATTGCTCACTCCACTTGACGGCCATCTTGGCGGCCATCTTGAATAGTCACATGGCCATACTGACCAGGCGGCCATATTGGCAGCCATATTGCTCACACCATTCTACAGCCATCTTGGCGGCCATCTTGAATAGTCACATGGCCATATTGCCCAGGTGGCCATCTTGGCAGCCATCTTGGCGGCCATCTTGAATAGTCACATGGCCATATTGCCCAGGCGGCCATCTTGGCAGCCATCTTGGCGGCCATCTTGAATAGTCACATGGCCATATTGCCCAGGTGGCCATATTGGCGGCCATACTGCTCACTCCACTTGACGGCCATCTTGGCGGCCATCTTGGCGGCCATCTTGGCGGCCATCTTGGCCGGCCACCTCCAGTTGTAAAACCACCTCGAGGAGGCCGATTTTGACCTCGGGGGGTGGGACCCCGAGGCCTGGGGTGGGGAGGGAAGGGTAGGGGAGGGGCTGACCCGGGAAGAGGACGCGGGCGGCCATGCCGGGCAGGACCATGAGGAACATGGGCAGCACTTTGAGGTACCCGCACACGACGCAGCCGGCCCGCACGTGGGTCAGGGAGCGGCCGGCCAGGCAGCGCTGCACGATCACCTGCGGGGGGGGGTGTGAGAGGGGCTCCCAGTGCTCCCAGTGCCATCCCAGTGCCTCC
>NW_020958302.1:27225-28419 GCF_003031625.1 Empidonax traillii | reverse complement strand
TGACCATCATGTGCTACGACCGCTACGTTGCCATCTGCAAACCCCTGCACTACGGGACCCTCCTGGGCAGCAGAGCTTGTGCCCACATGGCAGCAGCTGCCTGGGCCTCTGGGTTTCTCACTGCTCTGCTGCACACAGCCAATACATTTTCCCTGCCCCTGTGCCAGGGCAATGCCCTGGGCCAGTTCTTCTGTGAAATGCCTCACATCCTCAAGCTCTCCTGCTCACACTCAGGCTACCTCAGAGAAATTGTGCTCATTGTGGTTAGTGTCTGTTTATTTTTTGGTTGTTTCATTTTCAATTTTATCTCCTATGTGCAGATCTTCAGGGCTGTGCTGAGGATCCCCTCTGAGCAGGGACGGCACAAAGCCTTTTCCACGTGCCTCCCTCACCTGGCCGTGGTCTCCCTGTTCCTCAGCACTGGCACATTTGCCCACCTGAAGCCCCCCTCCATCTCCTCCCCATCCCTGGATTTGGCCCTGTCAATTCTGTACTCGGTGGTACCTCCATCACTGAACCCCCTCATCTACAGCCTGAGGAACCAGAAGTTTAAGGATGCCATAAGAAAAGTGATGACTGGATGTTTTCTGAGAAGTAATAAAATGCATCTTTTCTTCTGGAAAACACTCATTTTGTAGCACATTTTCGGCCCAGCCTGCCTTCTAAAGCTTTTGAGGGTATTTGGAGTGGAGTGCTTTTCCCTCAGTTATTGTCATTAACACTGAAATTTTATTCTTCATCCCACATATAATTGACTCTTTACCTCTTTGTTTTTACCTACAAAATTTACTGTGTGCATTTAAACAAAATAAAAGTTTTTCCAACGAGGTATTTGTCAAACATCCTGCCTTTTCCCAACACTGGTAAAGAGAAGAAGTCCAAGGAATAGACTCTTCAAAGTCTTGTTGCTTTGTTGTTTCTCCATGCAGACAGTGCAGGGAGGGCAGGGACCCACTGGCACTGCAGGGACTGAGGGCTGGCTCAGATGGTGTGTGTTGGGGGCCCATGGCCAATGGAGATGACAAAGCATCTCCAGGTCACCTGCCTGGGGCTCTGCAGCTTGTGCTGGCTCTGATGGCAGGGGAGGACTTGTGTGTAGGAAATGAGGAAGTGCAGGAGAGCACAGAGGATCTGCAGGGACAGCCCGTCCCATCCAGTCAGCAGTGACTGGAGCCCTGGAGCAGAATCCTGCCC
>NW_020958302.1:22444-24281 GCF_003031625.1 Empidonax traillii | reverse complement strand
ACACTTTCCTTTGTCTGCCTGCACTCCTGGCCTGCAAGGATCTGCTCTCAGGAGTCCCTGGGGAGGCTTTGTCAGTGCCTGCCCTCAGTGGGGCCCAGCAATGCTTCAAGGGACTGGCAGTTTGGCTTCTGACTTCTTGAGCAGCTTCTTCAATCTTCTCTCAGTACCTCAGGATGATGGACTTGTCTCAAAACACACTGTGGGGCTCATTAAAATAGAGAAAACCAAAATATATTCTTCCCTGTAATTGTCTTCGTGTCTTCAAATCTTCAACAACTAATTGGAGTTAATTTGTAGTTTAGCTGAGGAGGAAGATTTTAAAGTGGAAGACACAAAAATATAATTTTTAATGAAAGGGAGTGATTTGCAAAGAGCTTTGGGATATAAGAGGGTCAGGGTGCAAAGGATTTGAACAGAAAGATAAGGGGGCAAAAGAGATTAGTAGCAATTAATCACTGACCAACTTCACAGTTAGCAAGTGATTCAATACAATTTGTGCAATTGAACTGTGACTGAATTATAGATTCCCAATAACAACACTCACACCACAGTCAATTCACACCCACACCCAGGCAGAGATGTGTGGACACATCAAGATCTGGGTGTGTAAAGGTCCCTCTCCAAAATTGTCCCTGTTCTGAGAGAAACCCTCCCACACATCCCTTTGTGTTTCCCACCAGACAAGGGTCACAGCTGGAGGAGTGTCTGTTGAGGGGAATCAGAATTGTCCTGGGCATCAGCAACACTCAGCAGGGTTCCAGTCATGGTTTTGCTGTTTCTTAGAAACGCAGCAGGAATTTTTTTTTTCCCTCCCCTCTGCCCACTGCATGCAGAGCTGTTAAGTGGCCACTTAAGGAGCACAAAAAGGAAGCTGTTTCCTTGTTAAGGGCTTGGAATCTCGTCTCCTGGGAAACAGGGGTAAGGAGCTCTTCTTTTTTTGTAGTTTTTTTGTTTTGTTTTGTTTTGTTTTGTTTTGTTTTGTTTTGTTTTTCTTCCTGGGAAATGGGAGGAGGAGTTCGGGCTTTCTGCTGAGGCTGGAACAAGGTCAGAGGAGATCTCAGTGCTGTTTTTTTGTTCTCAGCCTGGTTGTCTGCTTTGGATCCTGCTTGGATTTTCATCGGAGAGGAACTATTTTGGGAAGTTATTTTTCCCCTTCCCCATTCCCGTTGATTTCTTTTCTTAGCAGTGGTCCTTGTGCACATCAAAGGGAGAAGGAAAACTAAACCATACAATTCAACCAGCCAAATAGGATAAGGGTTTTTTTCCTATTTTGGAGGACTTTTTTGGTTTTTTCTCTCCCTCTCTCTCTCTCCCCTTTTTCCCAGTGTGGGTGGGGAAGGGAAGGGAAACCCATTTTCGGTTTCTCCAACACACCCCAGAGGGTGTTACCCCCACGTGGCAACGACCAGTGATTCCACAGCGCCCCCTGCTGGCCATCATAAAGAACTGCAGGCTCAGCATCTCCAGTGATCCAACAGCGCCCCCTGGTGACTGACACAGGACACTACAAGCTCTGCATCTTTAGTGACCCAACGGCACCCCCTGTTGCCTGTGGTTAGAATTGCACCAAAGGGCACAACTGAGCTGTTTACTTTTTGTCCTTTGCTTGTTTGTTGGTTTGTTTTGAGGGGGATTTTTGGTGGGTATAGGCGTATTGTTTGGTTATTTTACTTGTTTTCTTTTGTTGTTTCTGCCAATACACACATACCTTTTAATAAAGGGTTGTTATTTTTCCTTCTTGATAACTTTTTTCTCTCAATCGGAGCCTCTAATTTCAGATTTATAATTGCTTAGAGGGAGGAGTTTGGGTCTTTTCTCATAACTCATCCTCACAAAA
>NW_020958302.1:14190-15342 GCF_003031625.1 Empidonax traillii | reverse complement strand
GCCTCAGAAGGTCCCACAGCATCCTGGAGATGCTGTCAGGGAGCCCAGCTCTGCTTCACAAGTTCCCAGTGCCTGTCCCTGCCTGTGCTCAAAGGGCTCCCACCCCCAGGACTGTGCTCAGAGAGCACTCAGGCCTTGCAGCCAGAAAGGGGCTCCCAAGGACAGTGTGGGAGTGGAAAGAGCAGCTCTGCAAAGCCCAAGCTCTGCTGCTCCCTGGCAGTGCTGCTGTGCTGGGATTCTTGTGCCCTTGCCCTTTGCCAATCCCCCCTGTCCTGCAGTGTGCTGTCCTTTAGGAACAGCTGAGAAGAAGGGTCTTGGACAAAGAAGGCACTGCAGGGTCCTTTATTTTGTTTAAATACTGAGAGAGCACGATTCTTCACTTATAAAACTCCGGGTCAAATTTATGGGTGGACAATAAATAAGAATGCATACACATAATATACTTAATAGCACAACAAATTTTTTCAAGAAGAATCTGATGACCTCCCACAAAAACCTGAGCAGGAAGGCTGCGCCATTAAGGAGCCCCCTTCTGAAAGTTCCCCACCAGAACACAGGCACTTTATTACTTCTGAAAAGCATCCAGTCATCATTTTCCTTATGGCATCCCTGAGCTCCTGGTTCCTCAGGCTGTAGATGAGGGGGTTCAGGGTTGGAGGCATCACCGAGTACAGAACTGACAGGGCCAGATCCAGGGATGGGGAGGAGATGGAAGGGGGCTTCAGGTAGGCAAATGCTGCAGTGGTGACAAAGAGGGAGACCACAGCCAGGTGAGGCAGGCACGTGGAAAAGGCTTTGTGTCGTCCCTGCTCAGAGGGGATCCTCAGCACAGCCCTGAAGATCTGCACATAGGAGAAAGCAATGAAAATGAAGCAACCAAATCCTAAACAGCAAATAAAAACCATGAGCCCAAGTTCCCTGAGGTAGCCTGAGTGTGAGCAGGAGAGCTTGAGGAGGTGAGGCATTTCACAGAAGAACTGGCCCAGGGCATTGCCCTGGCACAGGGGCAGGGAAAATGTATTGGCTGTGTGCAGCAGAGCATTGAGAAACCCAGAGGCCCAGGCAGCTGCTGCCATGTGGGCACAAGCTCTGCTGCCCAGGAGGGTCCCGTAGTGCAGGGGTTTGCAGATGGCAACGTAGCGGTCGTAGCAC
>NW_020958302.1:6443-8451 GCF_003031625.1 Empidonax traillii | reverse complement strand
AAGCCTGTAAGGCAATGAGACCAGCCAGGGCTCATTGCCAAGGGACCATGCGGCCGGGACAGGGAAACAATCTGATAGGATGGTTAAAACAACCAATGGACTGGAAAAGAGAAGTGTGAGCCTGCCCTGAGAGAACCAATCGGGCTCAAGAAAAGGCTATATTGCCTTTTACGGAAGAAAGAAAGCAGACCAGAGCTGAGCATGGGAGGGACAAGGGAACAGTTATGCAAATTGAGAGACCTTAAAAGAACTGCCCCCCCCCATCTCGGTGTGTTCTCAGGCCCTGGCACGAGGCAAACCTGACCGCACCCAGCGCGCGCTGAAAATAAAAGTTCTTTGTTTCACTTTATTTGGCCATCTACGAAATTTTAATTTGAGATATTTCTCACACCCCACATGTTGAAAAACTCTTTAAAAGAGTGAGAAGTGTGTGCCAGTCCATTATCTGTTTTTATCTTTTTGGGGATTCCAAAGACTGATATTGCAGATAGAAGGTGTTTTTTGACATCTTGGGCCTTCTCTCCTGCATTTGCTGCTGCTCCAATGGCACCAGAACATGTGTCAATGGACACATGGATGTGTTTTAATTTTCCAAATGGTGAATAATGCCTTATACTCAACTGCCAGATGTCCAGTGGGTTAATTCCTTTAAGGGTTTAACCCCTCAGATGGTAGAGGAGTGAGTTTCTGGCAGTCAGGGCACACAGAAATAATTGCTCTGGCTTGAGATGGTGTAAGGTGGAATGTTCTTTTGAGGGATTTTGCATTTTGGTGAAAAAAATCTGTGGGACAGCTTTGCTTTTTCGAAATTGTTTGGAACTACTGCAGTTTGGGCAAGGTGCCCTGTATCAGCTATTTGATCTGCCACATGATTTCCTGCTCAGATGGGCACTGAGAGAGAAGTGTGAGAATGAATGTGGATTGTGTAGAATTTGTGTTTACGATGACTAATTTCTTGCAGTAATGATTTGAACATATGAGCTGATTGTAGTTGGGAGATATCTTTTATGTATGATTCTCAATTCGTCAGACTGTTCCAGTAACAGAGGCTGAATGGGAAACAATGTTTAAAGGCTCTGGAAATAGTGTAAATGCAGGCATGACTGCAGAGAGCTCTGCTATCTGAGAGGAACCTCTTACCTTGTGCGTGTCATATACCCATTTTCCTGCTCTGAGCCAGGTGACTGCTGCGTTAGACGTTCTGCCAGAGCCATCTGTGAGCACAGTTCTAGCACTTGTTAGTGGAACAGGAGAATAGTTGTGTGTTAGCTCTGGCTGAGTAAGGGCTAGCAGCTGCAAAAAAGGAATAGAGGGAAGGTGAACTGAAAATTGATCCCTGTAATCAGCAATGGCTAACTGAAAATCAGAGCTTTGAATCTGCAATTGAGTTAGTTGAACAGTAGACAGAGGAACATAAACAATATCTGGATCCCTCTCCAAGAGCTCCCAAAGCCGCAATCTGCTTTTGTGGCAGACTTTGGAGAGCTTCTCAGGATATGTAGTAATGGATCTGGAAAACTGGAAGCTTAAGAAACCCATTCACATAACAGAATGTCTATGCCTTTTACTTGTAATTCTCCTATTACAAAATATAAGGTTGTTTGATACCTTTAAAAATTACTAAAACAACAGGTAACCCACACACTTTTCTTTGACTCTGACAGGAACTCAGTCTTTTCTTTAATTTTACCAGGGCTGCCAGTGTTAAGCATGGAGGGCAGTAAAGTTTTCTCCCTTCAAGGAGGTGCAAGAGCGGTTTCAGGGTGTCTGTTGTTACACCTAACAGAGGCCTAACCCAATTGATTAAGCCCAGTAGAGCCTGCAAATCATTTAAGGTGTGGATGTCAGTGGGTAAAGTAACAGTCTGGGGCTGAATAGTGGTGTTCTTAATTTGAAATCCAAGGTATTTCCATGGAACTGTCACTTGTCCTTTCCCCAGTGCAATTTCAGACCATGTGTCAATAGTGCAGTTTTCACAGACAAATGCACTTGCAGGAGTTGTCCCTCG
>NW_020958302.1:0-1625 GCF_003031625.1 Empidonax traillii | reverse complement strand
TTGGCCTTCTTGGCTTTGCTGCTGAGCCCCTGTGCCCCAGGACATCCCTGACAGAGCCCAGGCCCTTCTGCTGGGGGTCCCTGCAGAGCTGAGCAGATCCAGGTCACCTCCCATTGCTCTGCCAACCCCCTGGGCCTGCTCTGGGCCCTGCAGGTCCTTGCCCTGCTCCCAAGGGCTCTGGGGGTGCTTTATGCTCAGGCCTTGGGCTTTAGAGCTCAGGGTGGGGATTGGGCAGAACTTTGGCAGGTTTGTTGTTCTGCTGGCAGGGTCTGGGTCATGATGAGGGGAAGAGCTTTTTGAGCTGGGTCAGGAATAAAGCTTGGCTTTTCATACTGGTAATACAGGTTTGGAAATGGGGTGGGAATTGGAGGACAAATAAGAATCTGGAGTTCTGGGTTTGGGATTTTCTGGCTTGGAATTAGAGCAGTGGATTTCCTGTCAATGGGAGGGGCAGAAATTCTGGGGAGTGTTGGGGCTTGAGGTTACAAAGAGGGTAAAGGTCCATCAGGAATGTTTGCGCTCCTAATGTTTTAGCACCCTCAGGATCACATGAAACTGTTTTTATCTCATCAAGATCTTTCCTCTCTGTTGACCAAGCCCCTTTTTTCTTCCCTGAATATCCAATCCTTTTTGTCCCAGTTCCTCTTGATCTGCCACCAACTTTCATCTGGTTGGGCTCAGCTTTGTGATGACCCTGTGCAACCTCATGGAATCAAAGGGGCCATTGTGGCACTGCAGGGCCTCATGGAAAGAAAGGAACACAGGGACACTGTGAAATCTTGTGGAACCAGGGCACCATTTAACATGTGAGGCCTTGTGGAAAAAAAGGGAACCCTAAAACCTTTTGGAACCTCATGGAACCAGGGAACCCTTGTGTCACTGTGGTGGCTCCTGGAAACAAAGAAACCCTGGGACACAGTGGAACCTCATGAAATAAAGGGGCCACTGTGACACTACAGGACCTTGGGACACTGGGGAACCCCACGGAATGAAGGGGTCCTTGTGACACTGAGGACACCTCATGGTCTCAAGAGACCACTGTGACACTCCAGGACATTCTGGAGCCAAAGGATCCCGGGGACACTGAGCAGCCTCCTGGAATCAAGGGGCCACTTTGACACTGCAGGGCCTCCTGGAAACCAAACCAAATCCAGGCTTGTCCAGGTCCTGAGGGGGATTCAGAAGGGAGGCAGCAGTGATTGCTCCCTACACACCCACCACTCCAATGGTCTCTCCCTGCCCTTAAGGTTTCTGGCCATCAGGCTGTAGCTGAGGGGCTTGGGCAGGGCCATGAGGAGGAGGTAGAACAAGGGCTGTGTCCAACTCTGCCAGGAGGGCTGTGCTGGGCAAGGAGGAGGAGGCTGCAGCAAACAGTGGCACTGCTGAGGGCAGAGGAGCAGGGGGAGAGACCTTGTGCCTGCCCACACTGGGCAGGAGCTGCCCCAGGATGGCAGCTCTGAAGCACTCCCAGCATGTCCCTGGCAACAGCAGGGCAAGACTGGATTTCCAAATCAGGCTGGCAATGCAAAGAGCAGGAGTGTCCTGGTGTCACTGCAGGAGAGTTCCAGCCCTGCAGCAAGGGCACAGGAGAAGTGACCCAGTCCATGCAGTGGCCTCAGAAGATC